>NC_026154.1:16295218-16338764 GCF_000512975.1 Sesamum indicum
TATAAATAATTACATATTGGTTTTTTAATATATTTTTCTTTAAAAATTATGATAAAATATATTTATTCATTTTTTTCTAAAAATGTTTAAATTTTGGTTAAGCATATATATATTTGTCAATTTCTTTTAAGAAGCATATATGAGTTGTTGGTTATATTATATTTATTATGTATTTACTATATATATTAATTTATACTCCACTTCTAATTTAAATTCATCACTTATTAAAAAATAATTTGATGATGATTTAACGTGCAAAATACTAAAATATATTAAAAATAGTATAATCGTTCAGGCATGAGGGGCATTTTTGTCCAACAAAGGGAATAAGTGTTACATTTATTAGTTTAGGAAAGTAAAAATGTTACATGATAAATAGTTCAAGTGGGCAAAACTTATTTTATTTCAATTGTTTTTTCTTTTTATTTCTGCCGAATTTTAACTCGATTTATATTTCGTGAAATATTACGAAATCCGTTAAATACTAATATATATTTTTAGTCTAAGATAATAATTAATTGAATTACAATTATTTAAAATTCTCAGCTGTCCCTTTAATGCACTGTATCGCTCTACCATAGCGCAAAAATAATACTCCTCGTGGCTTAGTTGTACCACTTACTGCTTCCTGCATTCAAAATTATAGATGAAAAATAAATAAATCTATATATAAATATAATTAATTATAAAATTTAGATGCAGAGTTGTCATGTACTATTATATATGCAGATCGGTTTTGCAACGTAGCATGCGTGTATTTAAATTGAAGTTATTAAAAAACCCCATCAAGTTCAGAGATTCTTCTTTCTCTTACAGTAGTGTACAGTGCATGTTCTGATAATATGCCTCCCAATAAATATTATTTTTATGAAAATGGATTTATTTATTTCTTTGGTAAATAATATTACCTTTATTTATTTTTTCTTGGAGTTCGTCATAATATATGATACTTCGACTCATAATTTTAGGCATTTTTGCTCCTGGAATAATTAATAAATTTATTAATTTTTTAATGAACTTCTGATCGTCCGTATTTGATGTGTGTCTAAATTTAGAGAGTTACCTAGAATCTAATTTGAATGCGGAAATGTTCGAATATGTTTAGATAAGTTGATCATCTGGTAATGTACCATACAAGGTAAGAAAATCATAAAAACCATACTAGAACTGCCCGATTATAGTTCTTCGGTGCTTTAGTCATAAAGTTGTAGGAGAATAAATAAGGTTGTAAGAGAATTTAATGTGACAAAAGTTTTGTCTTAGCATGAAATAACTGGTATTTATAGATGTCTCGAGTTATACGATTTAACATGCAGTCGTGAACTATTGACTCAGAGATAATCAAGATGTCATCGAAAGTCCATACACACATTGATCCAATTCAGGCTGGGTCAGGTCGCTACGATCCAAATAAAAAAGAGATGGATTTTGGTATGTTTTGCAATTAATAAGAGAACTCAGGGGCCTTTGTTTATAATTTCAAAACCTTGAATTAACCCAAATATTGGTTATAAACAATACGACAAAGGTTTATTTTCTTATATTTTTCTTTTTTATTTTATTTTTATTTTGAAATTGTGATTATGTCGTTTACATTATTATCAGTAAGTTGATAAATGCATCAATTTGATTAATAAGTTCACACTACAATAAACTCATTAAACTCACATTACAATAAATTACTGATATTAAATGAAATAAATACCCACACGTATAGTACAATTTAAACTCATAATCTCCAATGTATTCATGGAATTTAGTGTCAGCCATAAAATAAGACATGATACAATGATAAAAATTGGTTTAAAGAAAGGGTTTGTCCCGAAATTGTATACTAATTGAGAGAGAAAAATAATAAACCGAACAAAACTTTTATACAAATTGAGATGTTTAATATTTTTATTTTTTAATTTAATTTAATTTTAACCTTTCTTGATGTCTAAGACTATGTCCACCCTTTAGAAACCGACTTCTGAGATCTTAGGAGGACAAATTGAAGGTAAAAAACAAAAGGGACAGATTGAAAAAGCTTCATGTGAAATTACCAGAACACCCTCGATTAGCTCTTTTTTTTTTTTTTTTTTTTTTTTTTTTTTGAGTGGCTTCGACTCCCATCAATATGATTCAAGTCTCAATAACTATGAGTTCCTTATCTATGTATTTACCAATTTCCCACAAACGCAATATTTATATTAGCAAAGGGAATCAAACTCATAGCTCATGATGTTGCAAATAAATTTCGAAAAATTACATTTACACTTCTAATTTATAGTCTATTTAAATAAATCACTCATGTCTTTTGTGCAATTACAAAAATTACCCCTAACAGCTAAAAAATAGAGATAGTTTGTATAATAATATTGACTTTTTTAAGGTGTTTATATAATTTTTCATGAATCGGTAGTGCTTTGTATGATGTTAATATTTTTTGCGGATGAATATATAATTTTTTTAAAAACAGTAATAATTTATATAAATAACTATAATTCACTAATGTACATATAATTTTGGGTAAATGTAAGTTTCATTAATAAGTAAAAAGGTATAGTACAATAATATTCATTTTCAGGCGGTATCCTCAGCAGGCCAGGAGATACGTCACAATCAGTATAATGCATATGTACTAATCGAACTAGCTAACTCAATGCTAAGAATATGCTGTCTAACATATAATTATTCTAATTAAATTTGTGGGGTGGGGGGGGGGGTTGGAAAAGGGCAAAAAGAAGAGGATGAGATGAATAATGAATCTGGGATCATGAACCCCACTAAGTCAGGTCCATGATTACCCTCTCATTTGCAGCTCATAATTAATTAAAGTAGTTAATTAAGGCTGATCCCATGTCATTAGTATATCCTTTTTGAATAATAATTATTTAATCATTTTAGAAGGATAATGTAAAGGTGAGTAAGCACACGTGATTGCTTACGCCCTCTACATTCTCTCTTCTTTTCACTCACATCTTCATCTTTTTCATTTATCCTTCAAAAAGGAACACAATATTCTTTGTTTTAAGGAAAATTTATAATATACTATTTTGAAAAATTATAAATATCTTATTATTATTTAAAAAATTAAAAATAATTCATAAGATTAACGGTCGTCTAGCAAATACACCGTACAATGAGTTGTCACAAATATTACACTAACATTTTTTCTCAAAGGATGTACTTGTAATTTTACACAAATACATTCTTGATATGCATTACACTAACACCCTTGTAATGGATGAACTTGTAATTTTACAAATGTCAAGTGTACATTACACTAACACCCTCGTAGAAACGTACATGCAATTTTTAAAAAGTTTAACAGATTTTTGTGTTATTAGGTATAACTGTAAGGATGTTAATGTAATTTATCCTTATATAATATATTATTCAAGAATTATTAAACTGCAAATAACAACACAACAGTACATTATTACAAATTAACGTAAACCGAGCCAAATGCTCTAATTATAGTGAGATTAGAACTCATAATTTCATACTTGTAAAGTGAGGAATCCTCATGTAATCATTAGACAATAACTTTATAATCGATGAAATATATTCAAACACTAATTTATAAAAATAAATAAATAAATCTTATTGTTATTAAACAATTATATTCTTAAATGTTTAAAAAATGATAAATTTTTAACTTATTTATTAGAAGTAATTACATGTACACCTCATGATATTATTTCACATTTATAGATATTTAAAAAAATTAATTATTTTTTCTTATATTGGGCCTAGAGGTCCGGCCCACTAAAACAAAAATCTGGTCATGTATTTATGAATTATTTATTTAAATTTTTTTGCAATACATATATATAATAAATTAATAATATAAATTTAGTAATTGGCAGAATATATGATATTATAAAATGGGGTGTTATTTAAAATGGCAGATAAAAATGAAAATACAAAATAATTGAAAATGGAAAAAATTAATAATATTTCATGTGGAAGAGAGGATGAAATTGTTACATAGACTTGAATTGGATTGAGTAGAAAACAACAATGGACCTATGGAGCCGAAGATGATGGGCTTCTCCTTGTGCATTAAGAGGCTCAAACGGTGGCGTTTGGGCCCTGTATTTCTTTGTTGTTTTTACGTGGACGTGTCCAATTTCTATCAATGCACCAAGCAAGCAGACCATACTCAGATTCAAACACAAGATCTACCATAAAAAATGTGAGGGCCAACCATTGATTTTTCCCCCAGGTGACGTCGGCCTATACCAAACTTGGTTAGCAATTTGGCATAGAAAATGTGAAAAATATAGAAATTTTGATAAAATGATGCAATTTTAATTTTAGGGATAATTATAGTCCCTACTGCTGAAAATTTGTGTAATTACAAATAATATCTCTATAATGTAAAAAATTACATCAATAGTACTTCTGAAGTTTGGTTCCATCTAAACAAATAAGTTCCATAATTAGTCAGAATTTACTGAATTTGTTGATATTAATAAAAAAATTAATGAAAATTGATATTTACTCTTGATTAACTTATTACTGACTTATTGTAGGTCATATATTTTTTTTGGACTAAATTGTAGTTATGAACGTGAATGTATACATCATCATATGCATTAATACGTGAAGATATACGAGGATAATTTGATCATAAAAAATTTTATTTATCAGTTATAAATCAGTAATAAGTCAATCGAGGATAAATATATATATTTTTTTTATTTTTTATTTATATGAATAAATTTAGTGAATCTAACAAGAGAACTTATTTGGTAGACAGAAGCAATCTTAGAATATGATAAACATAATTTCCCAAATCATAAATAATTTACGTGTAATTATATCAAAATTCATCAGAGAAAAGTATAATTATCCCTTAATTTTATAGTATTTTGAACAAATGTAGTTATGATAATGACATAAGAGATGGGATTTAAAATGAATGAACTAGTGGAGGGATAAGCCCATAATCCCTTGAAAATTGGAATTAGATGAGGATAGTCGTATCCCTAATAAAGATTGAGGTTAGTCTTTTCTAATGGGCCATGAGGCCATCGGCCCTAACCCCTTTATATGCTTCACATCTGCTTTCAATAACTACACAAAAAAATTCATAAAAAGTTTGTATTAATTTAGTTATAGAATTAAATTATTATCTATTTATTCTTTTAGATACAAATAAGTAATTATATATCATTTTTTTGAATATATTTTCTTTAAAACATATGATAAATTTTATTTTGAACATATTCAACTTTTGATTAAGCATACGTATATATATTTTTAATTTTTTTAAAAAAGTATATATGAGTTGTTGGTTTTATTATATTTATTGTGTATCGACTATATATATTAATTTATATTCCACTTTTAATTTAAATGCTTTCTTTATTAAAAAATTTAACTAGACTATAATTTCATAATAATTTAATATGCAAAATACTAAAATATATTAAAAATAATATAACTGTCAAGGCATGAGGGGTATTTTTGACCAACTAAGGGGGTATGTGTTACATTTGTTAATTCGAGGAAGTAAATATTACATCAAAAATAGTTCAAGGGGGAAAGTGTAATTTTTTACCCTTTAATTTATTTTGATTAATTAAATTTTTATTTAATTAAATATGATGTGAGCATAAATTCTTTGGTATCATAGTATGTAAAATAAATTAGTATTTCGACACTCAAGTTAGTAGACGAACCAAATTGAAAAAATAAGAAAATAGAACAAAAACATAGATAGATTGTGAGTTTGGGCGGATGGGATTTGGTATTTATAAGTAAAATAAAATCTCTATAAATTAATAATCTTGGGACCATGAAATTTTATTAATTTAGAGAGATATTAATTTATCGATAAATTAATATTTTATTAATTAAAAGAGAGACTTTTTAAGTTCAGCAAATTTAGTACATATGTATTGAAAATAAATGAATTCATATATGTTTCATTGATTATATTCATGCATCAATCAATTCTTTGTAACTAATTAAATATATTCATGTATAATATCAATTCATTGTATACAATTAACTATTATATTCATAGACGAATGTCCAATTCATTGAAATTACTTAAATATACATGTTTATATTAATTCGCTGCACTCAAATAACTATTATAGTCAATTTAAATATATTCATGCATGATGAATGAAACATATACTATATAAATCTCAATATGAAAATAAAATGATTCATGGACACTCAGCTATGTCTTCTCATCTAAAAGACATCGCAAAATCATTCATGAATGATCAAATGCGTAAAGCATTACAAGCTTATATTTTAGCAAATTACCATAATATTTATAATTGTAATATTCATGAATTATTAATTTAGAGTTTTAATGGGACCTAATATTTATAAGTGAGTTTTTCGAAAAATTATTATCTTATTCTATTATCGAATTTGATGATTTTTACAAAAGCCCAAGTCAGGACCAAAAGATTTTATTATTTTATAAAATTTATTAATTTATAGGACCTTACTGTAGACCACAGTTTGGGTGCTCTATTTGATTGGGCTTCAGTAGAAGAGGGATACCCTACTACACGAAAGACACCTCCATTATGTTTAGATTTGTGTTTTAGTTGTTTTGTTTTGTGTTTTGGAAATAGAGAAAGAAAAATAGAGATAAGTGAGTGTGTGTTGAAAATAGATGATATGTTTGGATTTGTGTTTTGGAAAAATTTAAAATATTTTAAAATAAATGATGTAGGTTTGATGTTGGGAGACAAAAATTACTGTTCATTGTCAAATCATATATTTTTATATATAAATATGTCTATATATAAATATTTTATGTTTAGTGTTGTACTTTTGGGAGACAAAAAATTACTGTTTATTGTCAAATCATTTCTGTTTTATATTATGTATATATATATTATATATAAAAAATAAAAAAATAAAAAATACACAAATAAAATATAAAAATACAAAAATAAATATTAAGTATATTTTATCTTGTCTCGAGAAATACGAAAACACAAAACGAAACAAGCTATTCTTCAGGGCTATTTGCTTGGCAAAAAACGCGTTTGGTCATGGAACTATTCTCAATCCTAACTGTAAAAGATAAATACTAATAAATATCCCAACCTACCTACTCATCTCCACCACGTGGGGATGGGTCCTTCTTAATCCTATTGCCCCTATATTCACTAAAATATTCGTTCTCATTTACTTTCACCTACGACTATATGTGTATCAAAAACATTTTTGGATAAAATACCCATTTGTTTGTACCCAATTAAATCTTTTTAATATCTTACAAAAATTATAATGTCATTAATTTTATGAATATAAAATAATATTATTGTTACAAATTAATTCTTTTTATAAATTTATATGTGTATGTTTTAGATGTTAAAATATTAATTCTTTTTAAAATATGTTACTTCTGCATATATATTAGAATTTTTACAAATTATTTAGATTATTAATTTATAAAATATTAAGATTACATATTATATTTAAATATAAATAAAATTTACACATGTTTACATGTATAAAAATATTTACAATCCCGCTTCAATGGGCGGGTCGAGGTTAGAACCAGACAATTGCTATTTCTAGCCACTATAATTTTATTAATTTATATAATTTTAAATAAATAAATATATTTTTTTATAAATTAGGTTTTTGTGGCAAATATATTAAAGCAGGTACTATCGTAGACTGGAAGCCAAGGAATCGGCTTCCCCGATAACCATGGTTCCGTAACTAATGCCAACAAGCCCCAGTGCGCATTGCGCACGCGGTTTACCCTAGCTTCTGCCCACCCCAAAACCTATCCATCTCCACCTATAAATATCACATTTTCATTCTTCCGTCTTCGTCAGTTCTCTATCTTTAAGGAGGGTTTCGTATTATACCCCCTCTTTCTCTCATTTATTCTCTTTAGAAATACTCAGTAAAAATTAATGGCGGCCGCTGATGTTGAATTTAGATGTTTTGTCGGTGGTTTGGCTTGGGCCACCTCCGATCAGTCACTCGAGCAGGCCTTCTCCCAATTCGGCGAAGTCATCGAATCGAAGGTCCGTTTGTCGCAGAGATCGGATCCGACTCGATTCGCTCTAATCTGTTAACGTTACTGTTACTACTGTTACTACTGTTACTCTGAGTTACTACTGTTACTGTTTCTGTTGCTATTTTACCCCTGAAAAGGTACGTTCTGTCTTCCTCTTTTTCACCAGAGGGTTGAAGATCAGATAATCGCTTTTCAGTTTCTGTGAAAAAAAAAAGAGTTGAGATCTATTGGATATTTGATTGGATCTGATGTATTTTTATTTTATTTCTGGTCTGTCATTGCAGATTATCAACGATCGCGAGACTGGAAGATCCAGGGGCTTCGGATTCGTTACTTTTAAGGATGAGCAGTCAATGAGGGACGCAATCGAGGGGATGAACGGACAGGAGCTTGACGGCCGTAATATCACGGTCAACGAGGCTCAGTCCCGTGGAAGCGGTGGTGGAGGGGGATTCCGTGGCCCTCGCCGTGAAGGTGGTTATGGAGGGGGTGGCGGCGGTGGCTATGGACGCCGGGAGGGTGGTTATGGAGGTGGGGGCGGTGGTGGATATGGCCGTCGTGAAGGTGGTTACGGAGGTGGTCGCGGTGGGGGCGGCTACGGTGGTGATCGTGGTTACTCCAGAGGTGGTGCCGCTTCTGAAGGAAACTGGAGGAATTAGGATTTTATTGATTTTGAGTTGCTATCATGGGTTGTTTAAGTAATTCAGTCTTGAAGTGTCGTAGCTTATTGATGCTCTGGTTACGTTACGTGGTTACTGTATTTTTGACCTGGTGTTGGAGTTGTTACTGCCTTTTCTTGTATAAATCAAAGTTTACATTGTTCCGTTGAATGAGTAAATTGAGGTTTTTACATTTCTGGACTTCTTTCTTGTTTGTATTTTTAATTCGTTGGATTTATTTTTGCGAACTAAAGGCCAATCCGGCGCTTCGTCGCCCCTTCTTCTCTGGGTGACCACTGTTGACTCCCCCCCCCCCCCCCCGATCAGCGACCAGAACACTCTAGGCTCAGGTGCGGGCCGAAGATACATACTATATATATAGTATATGTATAGTACAAATATAAATATATATATAAAAATAAAAAAATATATTTAAATTATTTAAGATATATATAGTTTATTTTTTACAATTAAAAATCAATGATTGATATAAAATAGATATAATGGACAATTCAACGAAAAATTAATGCCGTCAGGGCTTATCTTAATGAAGAGGATAAGTATATAATATTTTGAAAAATATAGGAATTTTTTTGTTTATTTTTTTAACTTATGAAAGTAGTTAGCTAAATTTTAAAACATGAGATTTTTATGTAATTTATCCTTAAATTATCTTTTAGAAATATATAAAAATTGAAGAAGGTGAATGAAAAATTGTGAAAAAGAATTGTAAAAAAAAACCCACCTTCTCCATAATTTTTTTTTAAAAAAATAAGTAATATTATAATTTTTAGTTCATAAGAACATTTCGATCAACTTATAATAAAAAATGAATGAAAATCTAATGAAAATTAATGAATTGTGCTCATTGTTAGACGACTGTTAAAATCAAATGAATATTGTAAATTTTCAAACAATGATGTGTATTTATAATTATATCAAAACTTAAATTTATTCTAGATTAGATCAACTTGTTTAAACAACTTAAAAACAAAAAATGTAAAATAAAAATACATTTTTTTAAAAGATTATTTTTAAAAATAGGTGATGAATGCTTAAAATAAAGAGATAATTATACTCCACTTTCATGAGATTTGGTGTAATTACACGTAAATCTTTCGTGGTTTGGAAAAATTATATGTAGCACTACTGATGCTTGTTTTGATTTAACAAATTAGTCTCTTTGTTAGTTAAATTTACTAAATTTGCTGATATTAATAAAAAAATAAAAAAATTATATTTACTCCGATCGACTCATTATTGACTTCTTGCAGGTCAAATAATTTTTTTTATGATCAAATTATCATCATACATCTTTACGGGTTAATGTATGTGATGAGGTATATCTTCATTGTTATAAGAATAGTTTAGCTCGAAAAAAATTATTTGACCTATAATAATAATGTAATAAGTCAATTAAGAGTAAATATAATTTTTCATTCAGTTTTTCTATTAATATCAACAAATTCAATAGATTTTGACTAACAAAAAAACTTTTTTTTTTAGATAAAAAAAAAGCTCAAGAATATTATATATAATTTTTCTAATTACAAAAAATTTATATATAATTAACCAAACCTCATTGTTATAGAAGTGTAATTATACGTAAAATAGAAGTATACAAACACGTCATATGTAACCAACTGCAAAGATAAATGCAAGTAAATGTCCCACCAACTACTCATCAAGGATATAAATATCTCCCTCTTCTCCACCAGTATATCACGTGAGGATGGGTCCCCCCACGCAAAATATCTCCGAAACCCTAATTTTAACCGGAGTTAGTGTAATCTTAACCCAAGTTAGTGTATTCGGCAAGTTGCGTGTATTCATATTATATATAAAGAAAAAATATTTTTATATGTCATTGCATCATTAATTTTATTATTATACTAATAATAATTTTAATTAATTTTCTCTCTAGTATGTTCCTTTTTTTTTCTAAGATATAATATATTAATTTATATATAATTTTGAATTAAAATGTAAAACATTATTTATTAAAATACACATAAGCATATCTAATCAAATATAGTCTCTATGCATTCAATGTCTGCTTCCCAACCCTCCCCAAAACCTAGCGATTTCCCCAAAACCTAGCCAACTCCGCCTATAAATATCGCCTTATTCTTACCTCCGTCTTCCCTTGAGGCGGGTTCAGTAGTTTCCCCCTCTTTCCTCTCATTTCTTCTCCTTAGGTAAACTCTTAGTTAAGATCAATGGCGGCCGCTGATGTTGAATTTAGATGTTTCGTCGGTGGTTTGGCTTGGGCCACCACCGATCAGTCACTCGAGCAGGCCTTCTCCCAATTCGGCGAAGTCATCGAATCGAAGGTCGGTTGGTCGCAGAGATCGGATCCGACTTGATTCTCTCTGATCTGTTAACGTTACTACTGTTACTGTTACTACTGTTACTCTGAGTTACTACTGTTACTGTTTCTGTTACTATTTTACCCCTGAAAAGGTACGTTCTGTCTTCCTCTTTTTCACCAGAGGGTCGAAGATCAGATAAATCGCTTTTTCAGTTGAGATCCGGTTGAGATTTGGTTGGATCTGATGTTTGTTTTTGTTTTGTTTCTTCTCTGTTGCAGATTATTAACGATCGCGAGACCGGAAGATCTAGGGGCTTCGGATTCGTTACTTTTAAGGATGAGCAGGCGATGAGGGACGCAATCGAGGGGATGAACGGACAGGAACTCGACGGCCGTAATATCACGGTCAACGAGGCTCAGTCCCGCGGAAGCGGTGGCGGAGGCGGTGGGGGATTCCGTGGGCCTCGCCGTGAAGGTGGTTATGGAGGAGGTGGCGGTGGCTATGGACGCCGTGAGGGTGGTTATGGAGGTGGCGGCGGTGGCTATGGACGCCGTGAGGGTGGTTATGGAGGCGGCCGCGGTGGCGGCTACGGTGGTGACCGTGGTTATTCCAGAGGTGGTGGTGCCTCTGAGGGAAACTGGAGGGATTAAGAGTTTTAGTGATCTCCAGTTCTCACCTTGGGTTGATTTACTAATTCCGTATTGAAGTCTTGTGGTTTATTCATGCTCTGGGTTAGTTGGTTACTGTATTTTTGACCTCGTGTTGGAGGAGTTGCTTTGTGTTCGTAAGTCCGTCTATGAATCTATGTTTACAGAGTTCCGTGGAATGAAGTAAATTGAGGTTGTTACAATTCTTGACTTATTTCTTATTAATTCAATTAATTCGGGATTCGTATAAACAAACCTAACGTTAAACAAAAATAAAATCAATTTGCGGATGGGAAAATCACCTGGTTTGAGATGCATTAATACATACCATCTGAACAGAGGGACACCGTTTACTAGTTTTGGACCAATCCTGAATATGTGGGCTTGTTTACTAGTTTTGGACCAATTATTGACTATGCGAGCTGGCTCGGTATGATATTTAAATTTGGGATTCTTGTAATCACCTCATTCGAGATCTAATTACAATACAACGGAACCTACGAAAAAATTGGGCTTTTTTTCATCTTTTCAATTTTGTCGTCAAGAGCGCCCCTCCAAATGTTTCTTTTAGCCCTTTCCTGTGCCAATTTACCGACTTACGTTTTAGGGATAATATTCTGAGTATAGGGTATGGTAATGGTGTTGTCCGTTTCAATTTTTGTGATTTAGCCCCAAACCTCAAGTAAAAAAAAGTCATGGTAAAGCAAATATTCAGAATACAGAATGCACAGCAAACATTTAAATCGGGAAGAATACAAATGTAAGTGATATCCCATGAGTTGGAGTCAAAGATGGTACCCTGTCATTTTTCAAAGCCTAACGCTGGCGATAAGGGTTGCTATTCTGCTGCATCTTCCCCAAGTAGAGTCCCAAATAAACAACTATTATAATGAAAAGAGTTGTTATAGACATCACGATACTTTAATTAATAAAATAACTGACGATGCTTTAGCTAGCAAATATCAACATGACAATCATCAACAATTTCTCAAAGAAATCTTCTGCTAGTAAATAAGTTGTATTTTAGTCACATTTCAATATAATAATCATGAATTATATAATTCAATACTATCCCAATTAATTTATTAGTAAATATGGTCTTACTGTTTGAAAAACTGAAAATAAAAAAATAAAAATAAAATTGTTAGCCAACAAATGTGATTTTATGGTATATTTTGCGCGTTGTGACGTCAGGAAAAATGTTGCCGTTTCTTGGATTTTTTTTTTTGGTTTGGATAATTGCCGCTAATTTATTGAAGATAAAATTGTTTATGTTTATAAATTATGAACATTTTATATACTATTTTAATCATCGAGTATAATAAAAACTAATTTTTTTTACTCTAATTAATTAAACTAAAAAATAAAATATGAAAGCCTTAGTGTCATAAGTACTGTGTAGTTGTATCATAAGCATATCATATATTAAATTTAAAAAAATAATCATATCACATAACCCTATTGTATCGTATTTGTATCCTTGCAATATAGACAATGCCTTAAATAATTACTTTTGGACTGTGGCCCAATACAAATGATTGAGCAGTAATCAAAGATAGTTTTGTGCTGCTTTTCTGAATTGGGTCTAGGCTCCAACTTCTTTTAAGTGGGCCTCTCCGAATATAACTTGAGATTGCCTTGTAGGAACATTTCTATTCCACTTCATTTTCTCTCCTCTTTTGCTACAAAAAATCTTGAATGCTTTGTCGTCCGATCAAATTATACATAAATCACATGATAAGTATAATAAAATTAATTAAAGTATTATTAGTTCAACGCTGTTTGAGCTGTAATGATTCCAATTCTTGTGCTTTTTCACGGGACTAGTCTTCATTTTCCACGTCCCACAAGTTAATGCTTCCGGGTATCGAAATTTCGGCCCCTCAACTTAGACAAGGACCAGTCTAGTAATAGGGAGCTTTGATTCTTTGGTAGAGGTAACTTTCACCTAATGATTGGAGGAGTGGGATTAGCTTACGGTTGGAGCTTCCCCCTCCATTACCCTCCCATTCCCCCTACGTCCATTCAAACACAAACTCCAAATTTTTGAAATTCAAAATACATTTAAGTAAAAAAGACAGCATAGAATTGCCCATAAAAGTGATGAGAGAGAGCTGGTCTTGAAATGGAAGACCTAACAGCCCACAATAGGACCATTTATATTCGACTGCCCTTAGAATCAATACGATTTCATTTCACACACACTCAGAATATACATCTCATATTCCTCTCCCTCCAAAACCTTCTTTTATCACCACATATTTATGTTCACCCTAATCAACCTTCTTTAACTCTACTTCTATATATATATTTAGATCCCGTTTATTTCGAGTACTCGATTAAATGAATGATATTACACATTTAATTAATATAGGGTATATTATAGTTAGATTTCTCTAAAAATGCAAAATTTCAAAATTACACTTTTACCCCTTTCAAAAATTTACTATTTTCACTTGACCTCCTTTCGTTAGGGGCTTAGATGAAATATACTGACATTAGCAAAAAAACAATATAAAATTTTAATTTAACCCATTATTTAATATTCTCATGTAATAATTTTATATGTAAAGGAGAAAATTATAATGACGTTAACCTTAGTCCACAGATATATATTAGATTTATCCCGTTATAAATATAAAAATATTAAATTATAGGCAAAATAAAAAATTTATGTAATATTTTTTTTTTAGCATTAGCATTTTTCTAAGAGAAAGTTTAATTTCACATTTTCAAAAGGGTCTGAATATAATTTAACCTTTAAATGTATGAAAAAAAAAAAACTCAAAGTTAATTATAGAGTAGAGCGTTTACTTTGTGGATTTAATTCTATAATTGGGCTGGTTGGTTGATAGAGATTATTCAATAATTTAAATCAAAAGCTATAAGCTTCTCTTCATCAACTTTTGCAACTCGTTGATAAGCTTTTCCTCCAAACCTAATGTTTCAATGATTTTCATTTCATTACAGTTAAGCTGAAAACTTATTCTTACATTTTATTCTGACCACACAAATAAAAGTTATTGCAAACATGGTTAGGACAAATATCTTGGTATGTTCCAAGAAAACTAATGACCTGAAGCTGAAAGAAGAGATTTTCAAATTTTGCTTTATCGGGGGTGGGGATGATTCTTGCTATCAGGGTGGCTACCGGTCCACAGAAGAAGAAAGAAGCAGCTCCTCCGGTCCAGAAACCCCCCCTTATCTTCCATCATCTAATCTTTGCTTTATCCAGGATTCCCATTCCATGCCACAGATAAGAGAAGATTCTGCCTCGATTTTCATTTGTCCATGATTTTTACACGATATGCTGCTTATGTCACCCACAATATATATATATATATATATATATATATCATGGTACTTTTTCGACATTAGACCATTACCATGCTTCCGGGTGGCAATGGGTACAGATTTTCTGGCTCCAAAATATGATTACGAATCCTAATAACTAGGACAGGGGTGTTGGGTCTATTCCAACTCGCTCGATTATATTTTACTTATAGATAAATGAATATATAATAAATTATTTTTAATATGTGATATAGAAGTTGTTATTGATGTGTGATTTATTAATGAACAATTGAAATGGGATTTATTTGGATTATTTTGGTTAATCGTAATTTAGTCTAGTGATTCGAGGAAAAAAATTAAATATTTGTGAGGTGGACGATGGAACAATCTTATTTGTAATTAATATATTATTTTTTGCTAATTTATTTGTGGAATAATATGATTTGTTAAATTTTCTACATTTTCTTTCAATTAAAAGAAAAAATCGGGTCAGATCCAGAGCCATGAATTTTATAGCGGAGCACAATAGGATGGAAAAATTGTAGGAGGCAGGGCGGTTCAGGCTGGAGTTGGTGAGACAGGTCCGAGTGCACTCCAACCCGTTTTATAAAAATAAAGAATTTTAAACGACTCAATTTGAAAAAAAAAATAAGAGCATAAAAAAGAGTATTATCCAGTAGAAGGCGAACATCTGCTTTCTACTTTTTTCTCACTAAGAGTTTCATTTCTCGAAGCATTCGGAACAAAATCCTTAGAAGATTTTTTAATAGTAAAAATCACCAGTGAATCAATCTTTTCTTGCAAGACGAGAGATGATGTGGGGACTACAGTTAAGTACGTATTGTAAAATAACTAAAATGCTCTAAGTTATAGTTCTTATGTCTTAATAATTCACATGTACTATCCAGTTCAAACTCGCGTACGGACTCAGGACAATCATACAATCAGAACTACACTAACATTGCTAATTTGAACATCGAAAATCCAAGAGTGATTAGGGCCAAAGGACTAAATCAAAGATGGGAAGTGATGAGATGAAGAGTAGGTATTTGTGCAAGTGTGAATAGGAGGGAAAGGGGTGAGGTGAGGGTGCATAGTGAGCTGCAAATGTTGAGCTTTTCTGGGCTACAAAACTAACACAATCATTGTACGGAGGTTTCAGGTGGACAGCTATAAGTTTGTTGGAATGTTGTTATTTCATCAAAGTACAAAGACACAAAGACAAGAAATCCACTGAAAATCAGAGTCCCCCCAAAACCTCATGCAAACTACGTACTTAATCATTTATCACCTTAACTTTTTTGGTGCACCCATCACAAAATCTTTCACACAAGTGTCCATGGGATTGTGGGACCCTCCAAAATTTTCTCTTGTACGACCTATTTTTGTTTTTACCCCTCATTAAATTTTGGCAAAATCACTATTTTTTTTAAAAAATAATAATAAATATGAAATACACTTGAATTGTTGGGACATGAAGATCTATAAAGATATATATATATATATACGGGTAAAATCATAGCTATTTTTTTTAAATTTGACATAATTATGAAAATATTCCTTTAAAATGGAACATAATAATGTAGCATCTAAACGGTGAGGTAGAAATACTTTACTCTTACATTTTTTAAAATAAAAAATATATTTAAAAAATATAGAAAATTGAGGATGGGTAAAGTTAATAACCTATAAGGCATATTAGTCCGTAAAAATATTTTAAAAAAATCTAAACAATATATAAAATTATTATTCATAATATAAAAGGACATTTTGGTCAGTTTACTTAGGACATTACATTTTGATCAGTTTACTATACAAATCGATGAAAACTTAGAAGAAGGCTAACCAATGGACTTATTGTTAAACGAACATTAAATTTAAGGGATATTTGTGATTTTTCAAAAAAACGAAAAAATATTTATAATTAAATCAAACTCAGAGGAGATGACTGTAATTTACCCTGTATACCACACTAGAAGTTTGATATTTTTGTTATTATTCAAATAATTATAGGGTGGAGGGACATATAATTTGGGTAGAATTAAAGGGGGCAAAAAATGCAATTATAGGTTGTTGATTATGTAGGTGGGTAGATCTTTTGTCAAGTGGGATGCATGCTTGAATTTGAAGGAAGAATGGGAGTGAAAGAGGAAATAGGCAATCCCAATAAACCAACCCATGTGAAAACCCCTTGCTGTTTGGATACGAGTTAATAATATATACTAAACTAGGAAATCCAACACTAATTACCCAGAAAGGGAGGATTCTATTCCTAGATTCCATGCTTTCTACACATGACTTTCTTCCTTTTAATACACCCCAATTAAAAATTCTAACTCCAATCAAATTTATCCAAATATGAATCAATTATATGATTGGTCCTTTTCTTATGCCTTTAATTATTAAAAAAAATTATAATATTATACGCATAAAAATGATGATATATATTGTATTAAAACACAAGATATATATATATATATATACACGTACTTGCGAAATTATGATGGTGATGGGGATATATTAGAGATAAAGTAAAAGGATGAAAATATCCCCCACATGGACAAAATACGTTAATAGGTTAAGAATTCGCGCACTCATATTCAGGTTGGATTGAGACTGGTCTGTCCTGACCCAAAAATCCAAAATGAGGATCGTTAAATCATCTTGCTCATGATACTTGGAGTGAACTCAAATCAGGTTCTAAAACACCAAACTGGTATGGAGCAAACTTGATCTCTAACCGGGATCATATGAAAGTCGATGTTAAAGAAATTCAAATAATTAAAGACAAATTGTCTTTTTAAAAAAAAAAAAAAGAAGAAAGAAAAAACAGTGACAGAGAATTGTAGTAGTGAGTAAATTACAAGTGTGTGTCTCGAGAGGGACAAGAGTTTTTATTGGGGGGTTGAGATTCTTCAACGTTGTTAGCTTCGTTTGTCCTGCAGCTTCATCTTGTGGTTCTTAAGCTGACAAATCACATAAAAAAATTCTTCAGATTTTTGCAACTTTACAAGCCAACTGGCATTATCCCATCCCCACCCCCACCCCTGGAGCTTATAAAACAGCTCTGTTTTCGGCACTCTTCTCCACCATCTCTCTCACACTCCCAACTCTCTCTTCTCCATATACAACATTTCCTCCATCTTTTTCCTTAACTTCCTATACTGTTCTGTTCAAGTTTTCCGGTCGACAACAATGGCGTCGAGCTCCATGACCCGTGGCTCCGGCAGCGCCTGGACTGCCAAGGAAAACAAAGACTTTGAGAAGGCACTAGCAGTCTACGACAAGGACACCCCCGACCGTTGGGCCAATGTTGCCAGGGCTGTCGGAGGACGCACCGAGGAAGAGGTCCGAAGGCATTACGACATCCTCGTTGAGGACATCAACTGTATCGAGAGCGGCAGAGTGCCCTTCCCCAACTACCGTACCACCTCCTCCTCCGGAGGTGGTTACATGAGAAACAATGAGGAGCAAAGGTAGTAATAACTAATATAAAGTACACACTTTTGCTGCATTGTTATTAGACTAACAAATATTTCTTGCTTGAATTTGGTTAGATCGTAACCAATCAAATCATATAATAAATGTATTATATTTATCATGTGATTGGTTACTTTCTGAAATAACGTGTCTATTATATATATACTAGCTAGTTGTCCTGTTAAAGGACGATTAAACATGCATAAAAATTGATTATCATTGGATGTAAGAACTAAATCTTTGGATTATACTAAATTTAGGCAACTGATGAAAAATGATGTAACAAAGACTAATGTCCGTTGGTTGCATGTATGTGCTCGTGGGCATAAGAGCGGGTACACTACGTACCATGTACAGATAAATGTTGATATAATACTTTATTTGACACATGTCCTTAAGGGGACAATTCAATGGTTTTGGGACCAAACTTCTTTATGAGAGATCTCGTGTTTGAAATTAAGGTATATGCACCCGTATTAGGTGCATGACTGTTATTAAAAAAAAACTTTATTTAATACACATTGTTTAAATTAGCAACGTGAATCTTATGTAAATTTTTTGTATAATATCCTTAAAAATCAAAATCAGTTATATATATATATATTCCCATTACATTATTGCACCTTGATATTGAACAGTATAGTTGCCATGCAGGATGAAAAACCTGAAGCTGCAGTGAGCCAGCCGTCGGATACATGAAATAATAAAGGAAGCACCGTCCATCTATATATATACGTCGAGATCTACGTACGTACGCGGGGATATGTCTATCTATATATCTATACACATTATATATATATATATAAGAATATGCAGCTAGCATGCAGTAGCTTATGATGACCAGAATCACACACACACACAGAGTGGTTCTTGGTCGATCGTATTGGCAAGTTGTATATTTATATCCAAGTTGTTTGAGATCTATGTATTGATCACGACTACGTTTAGTATGAATGAAGATAGTGTTCCTCGCCAGCCAATTTTTATACCAAGATTTGGCCTTAATAATTAATTAACTAGTGAATTATAAATAATGAAATGAATTACCTAATATATCAAGTCATTTGAGCTAAATTATTTTTTAATTTTATAATATAATCGATCGTATCAAACAAATGCACGTATTTGGTGAGGCTCAATCGTACGTAATACCTAGTTCCAGAATTTTAATGCCTTAATATTAATTATTATTCGAGTGAACCTTTATTGGCAGACAATCACGACAAGAAATACCATTTTTTTTGTCATGAATACCACAGTCGAAAGTAAAAAATTATGATAAATGCTCGTTAGCCACGATTATGCAACAAGTATTAGCCAATGTATTGTTTGAGTAGGCAGGCCAAAATATTAGTTCATTATATTTTAATTCTAATTAAAAATTATGACAAATAGTTCATTATAGTTAAAGACGTGATAAATATTAATTAATTATAATCAAATTTTTATTTTACTTTTTCATTTATTAATTAATTATGCGTCATTTTCAACAAAAAAGGTTTTAAATTCACAACGCAACTTTTAAATAGAAAAATAACTAAAGACTCCTTAATTCTTTTTCCTTGAGCGGAGAGTCTAATTATCCATCCACATGTATATAAAAATATACAAATTTAGGCTCCTATTTGGAGAACATCAATAATTGTACCCCCCAAAGTTTATTGACTTATATTGAGAGATATATTTTAATTAGGGGATATTATTTAGTTACTAATCCATGAGCGTAATCCATAATTAATGGATTGAATTTTTTATTTCAAATCTTGATATATATCGCAAAACGTACCTGTATAAAGATGGTATCACTTATTATATTTATAAAAAAATTTATACACATAGTGCATGTTTGTTAATTGAAATAGAAGATGCAACATGCATGACTCACTAGAAGAAATTTTACTATTAACGGCTATAAATTAAAATTATGGTAAATAATTATTATTAACTATTGTTAAATAAAAATCAATGTAAAAATTTAAATTATCCATCATGAAAATTATTTATGCCATGGTTTATTTTCGCTCACTTGTGAAATTCACGGCCAACGACAATCACATGACGGTGGTTATAATGATTATTTACTATGGGTATTTATTTTTAACCATGACAATTAGCCATGGTTAAATGTTAAATTTATTCTAGTGTGACATATAAATTCAGAAAATCACGAAGATTAACAGCTTATAGTTCGAGTTCAAGTATACTAGATTGAAACTGATCATATAGCGAATGTGTCATACTTTTTATGTGATTGATATGCGATTTTAAGAGGGGGGGAAATAACTAATAATTTAGTAATTACAGGAACATTTGCCATATGATTTATATGGTATGATCAAATTAAATGAATTATAAATAAGGATTATCTTAAAAAATCTGGATTATTAATGAATAGTTCAGTGATTTAAGCCAAGAAAGCTGGGCGGACATGAAAATGATTGGAGGAAAGGGTGTAAGGGTATGTGGGATGAAGCAGTGCGAGCTGTTATTAGGTAGTGTTTGTTCACCAACCAATCCCTATTCCCAATTCCCAATTCCCAATTCCCAATTTCCAGCCCAAGAGATTCACATTGGCTTGTAGAACATTATCGTACGCCAGATATTCTCAGCATTAGGGCCACTAATTTTGGATTTTTGAAGCACATATATATAATTGTAATTATTTGTTTAATTATTATTCATGCTATTTATTAAAGCTTAAATACTTTATAATAATTAATTTTGATTGACAAAATATATTTATTAAAATATCTTAAATTTTACTTATTTCTTCTGTATATAAATATCTCTTTAATTAATTAACTATATCAATAATCTTTCAATTTCATATATATATTTAAATTAATTTATTTTATCAATTGTAGCGTGCTGTTTATTTTATTTTCATCCTTGTTAATTAATTAAAAGAATATAGTACAAAAATAAATTATTAACATAGATGAACTTTTCGTATTTCCCACAGTATATTTATATTTTTATGGGGATATTGTTATAAGTAAAAAGAACTTTATCATTTAAACAGATTATTTCCTACATATTTCAAATCAACTCGACTTATCATTGGTGATAAATTGTTTATTTTAGGGATAATTATAATTACACCCCTCATTTATTATCTTTTTACACAAATCACCCATGTCTTTTTAAAAGTTACAGAAATCACCCCTAATAGCCATTAAGTCCAAAAATGCCCTTGTTGACCTGGTCAAAATTTAATTTAATTTTTCAATAACAGAAATGCCCTCAAAGGTGCCTTGTAATTACTAAAAGGTATAGGGGTGTCAAAATAATGTTTATGGAAATGAATAACATGTCATGTATATTTTTTATTAGGAACAATTATATTTACACTCTCACTTATTGCTTTTTTATACATACTACCTTTGCATTTTTAAAAATTACAGAAACCACCCCTGATAGCCTTTAAAATCTCAAAATGCCCTTGTTTACAACTTTAATTTTATTTTTCAATAATAGAAATGTCCTCAGGGGTGTTTTGTAATTACCAAAAGTTAGAGGGAGTCAAACTAATATTTATGGGGATGAACAATATGAGCCCGTATATTTATACTAATTTTTAATTTAAATTTAAACTATTTTATAACTTTTTTTAATTGAATCTCTATGTAAAATTACACCTTTTAATAATTAAATATTTAATTATTTAATTAATATATTAATAAAATTAATTACTAGATTATAAGTTTAAATTAAAAAGTTATCACGCTTTTCTAAATTTTTTAAATTATTAAAATTCAAAAATATTTATATTCTATTTTTATTTATATTTTAGATTATTAAATTAATTTTTTAAAAAAACTATTCCTTCTTCCTAATCCTATCGTTGTGCCCACCTTCAACTCCTGCATGTACCCTCGTTCACACAGCCCCAATGTTGCCTATGCCTCGCCCCACTTGCGCCTTTCACCCCACCCGCCTCTATCATCGTTGGCCATCAAAATATATATGTATAAATGTATAAAAATATATATAAAAATATGTTCAATTATATACATATTTATATTGTATAAACATATATATGTGTATAATTTATTAATTTTTATAAAATTTAGTTATAAATAAAATAATTTTTTTTTTAATTTTGAGAATTTAAAATGATTTAAACAAGTTTGACAATTTTTAAATTTGAATTTATAAGCTAGTAACTAATTTTTATGAGTATATTAATTAAGTAATTTAATATTTCAATCATTAAAGAGGTGTAAATTTATATACATATTCAATAGAAAAAAGTAAATAAAATAATATAATTTAAATTAAAAATTAGTATAAATATTAAAAAACAGGCTCATATTATTCATCCATATAAACATTACTTTGGCATCCCCTCTAACTTCTCTGAGGGTATTTTTGACATTGAAAAACTAGATTAAAGTTTAACCGAGTCAATAGGGGTATTTTGGGGTTTTAAAGGCTATCATGGGTGGTTTCTGTAATTTTTAAAAAGATAGAAGTGATTTGTATAGAAAGACAATAAATGGAAGGATGTAAATGTAATTATCCCTTTATTTTATCTTACCTTTCTTGATTTAATAAAATAAATATAATAAAAATGTAAATTACACACTTATACTTAGCTTGATTCAACCATTGATAACAAATTAAAGATCAAATTGGTTAATAAATTTGACATATCAAAGACATTACTAATTAAAATTGGTCTCCAATGTCTCAAATTTCTAAAACCCCCCCCCCCCCCCACACCCACACACATAGAACTACAACTATCTCATCATTGTTGCGGTGATCTCTTTGTTCATAGAGTGAGTAACGTACTATGCAAGCGCTACATATTCATACCAGAAAAAATTGTGATCGTGTTTTACGATCTTTATAATTGATCAATTGTAGTCAATAACTAGTATTTAGTCCCATCAAACATCTATGAAAGTGATGTAGGCAAACACTTCATATTAATTGAAGAGAAGGAACTTGAGCACGCGGCTTATAAGTTCTAAGGCATCATCATCTCCTCAAAGAATTATTTTTCTGGATTTATAAAGTCAAAACAGATAATATCTTGCAAATTGGGATGCTGATCACATCGCACACCACCATTCAACGTAACAATTAAACTAAAAATAATTATCGGTATTTTTTAGAGTGAACTGTTGACAATCTTATTAAGTTGCTTTCATCTCTTGGTGTTAAATATAGGAGCGTACAATTTTCGATAACTGATCAAAAATCTACAAAATGAAAAATTTGATTTTTGTCGAATACCAAACTGAAAATTCGATTATTTATTTATTTATTTATTTTTGAATTTTGGTCATCGGTTCTATTTTATTTTTTGTACCCCTTGGGGAATCCAACGGAATATCGAAATTTTAAAACAAAATAACCGCAAGGGTTGGGCCGAGCACAGTCATAACTTTCCCGGTGGGCGGTGAAACACGTGGGTCTACCCTCAGGCCTGGGGTTGGGCGGAGTTGTAATCGCATGAAGGTGTCCACAGACTCCACACAGCAAGCAACTGGGCTCAAATTTATTGTAATTATAAATATATTTTTTATTATTTAAAAAATTATAAATATTTTTTAAATTAATAATCATCTAACAAATATCTCTTTATAGTGGATTGTCACGAGAAGGTATTTGTTAAATGAATATTAAATTAAAATAATGTTTGTAATTTTTCAAATAACAAAGTGGTATTTATAATTATAACAAATTTTAAAGAACTCCATTATAATTTATCCTATAAAATAAACGTATAATATTTTTATATTTTACTTAATATATAGATATAGTGAATATTTTATTAAAATATATAAATAACAAAACTTTTATACATTTATGGGGTATGTATTCAATTAAATAAGACATAGAAATCAACATGCAATAAAAAATCAAATTGAAATATATATATATATATATATATATATATTACAGCTACATTCCCTAAAATTTGGTATAACAATAAAAAATCAAATTGAAATATATATATATATATATATATTACAGCTACATTCCCTAAAATTTGGTATAATTACAAATACTTCTAGTTATTTTAAAACTATAAGTACCCATCAAATGAACAATAATTATGTAATTTTTAAATCGTGGGTAAAAATTACCAGTTTACCCTTATTTTTATTTTTTAATAAAAAAATCAAAAAATTTGAGGGAGGCTGAAGTAAATAAATCCATTAAAAATATATTGGGTAAATACTATATTTAGTCCCTTAAGTTTTTGTTTAAATCACTTTAGTCCTTCAAGTTCATTTTTTGGCTTTAGCATCCCTAAACTTTAATTTATGTCTCAATTTTTTCCTTCTAACCATTTTTGGGTAAAATGATCAATTTAAATTTGATTTTATCACTTAGTCCCTTAAGTTTACAAAATTATCAACTTAGTTCTTTTTATGAAAGGAAAACCATTTCTTTAACATTTTTATATGGTGAATATGGTGTAATTATCTTGTATGGAAATAACAAATTTTGAACTCTTGCAAATATAATATTAACATATTACTTAACTTAAAATAAAAATATTTTTTTTTATTATTTTCAAAAGTGACAAAAGAATCAAAATTATAAATAAAATTTATGAAACTTATCTAATCTAAAAATATAATTAAAAAAAATTTAAGTCGGTATTTTAAGCTTAGGAGTTAAAGATATATCTAATAAAATTAAATCTTAACAATGTTATTAAATATTAACAGCTACAATTTTGAAGAAAAAGTTGATGGAATGTAATTTGAATTAGATTATTTGGTGGATTTCGTATATATATATATAAATCAATCCCTGTGCTAATCAATCAGCATATCACACATTTTTTTTTTTTTGGGAAGAAAAAGGTATATATATAGTATATGTTAAACATTAGAGTGAATAAGTACTTGGGCATTGTCAAGAAAAAGAAAAAATATAAAAAAGGAATCTATAAAATTAATTAGTAAAGACAAGCAATAATAATAATAATACATTCTGGTATATAAATTAGGTAATTGCAATGGTATATATATACACATCATGTATACAATTTCTTTTAAATAAAATAAGCAGTACGTTATATTTTGTCACCGAAAATATACTCGTTTTTATACTTTGTCATTTAAATTTTTTTTGTATCAAGTTACTAGATATGATCGTTTTTCCATCTAATTTTCTTTCAGAAGAACATCACATGCGCGCAGTACATTACATCTGATCTAAAGATCGCATTGCGCTTCAATACCATATGTGATACTTTTTTGAAAGAAAATTTGATCGAAAAACAGTCATATATAGTAACTTGAGATTGCAAGTTGACACAAAAAATAAATTTAGATGACAAGGCGTGAAAATTAACATAATTCAAGTGACGAAATATAATATATCCTTAAATAAATGATATAACTTTTATACACATTACACGTATATATTAATTAAAATAAAAATTAGATAATACGTTGGATTTGGAATAGAAGATACAATCTGACTACTTCATTCAACTGATTAGGCAGGCTCGAATAATACTCCGTATAAATACTTCCGTTCCACAAAAAAGTATTTTGAGTTTCTATTTTTATTTGGACAAATTAAAGTACACCTTTGTATATATAGAACAAGAAAAAGTTGGATCAATATTTGTTGAATCTTCCTAATTAGTCGAATATCTTATTTTAATTTTGTGGTACATTTAATATCGCATGTAAAATAATCAAATATGTATATAAATGCACGAGCTACATAGATTTTATTATGAAAGACAATTTAAAATAAAAGATTTGCATGCATGAAGCGTAATTTATTTATGTTACATATTGTATTGCACTTAATATATATATATATATGTATTTAATATATGTGTATTCTTAAATATATATATATATATATGTGACATTTACATATTAAATATAATTTTAATATGAATATACAACATGAAAATTCAATTCACCAAATAATTACACAATATCATGCCAATAAAGCTTAGTTCAGTTGATGAAATTAAGGTCCCATGATTATAAGATTATGAGTTGGAATCACTAACGTGTGGGATATTTTTTTTAATTTAACAATAGGTGTTTTTTTATTTTAATTAATAAAAATTATTGATTAGATATAGATCTGATTGATCATTACTTTATAATTATTAATAATTATTAGAAATAAATAATTGATATTAATAAGAGTAATCGATTTACTTTTTTAAAAAAAAATCTTCACTTCCGCTTCCAAAAAAATGATATATCATGGGGAAAAAAAGGAGCTTTAATTAGTATTAGAAATATGCCTTCTTTCTTCTTACGGCGTAGAGTTCCTGGTGGCGTAGTTGGGAATTGGCACGTGGCCGGATTCTATCCGCCGGAGATCCTCCATCAGAACGTCGTAGTGCCTTTTGACTTCCTCCGCCGATTTTCCGCCGCCGACTTCCCTGGCGACGTTTTGCCACCGGTCGGGTGTGTCCTGGTCGAACCGAGCGAGTGCCTTCTCAAAGAGCTTGTTCTCCTGGGGTGTCCAGGAATCGGGCCGACGTGAACTCAGTGAACTCGATGCCATGCCCTCAATTTGATGTTTGTGAGATGATATTGAGAATTTCCATGCAGCCTAATTATATAGAGAGGGGGCGGGAATCTGAATCAACAGTACAAGGTCAATGTAATTTCCGACAGTAGACGGGTGTTTGTGTAATTTTATTATTACTTTGGAGTGTTCGTATGATTATGCCATTATAAAAAAACTAATGCGATTTTTTAAAAAAAAATAATTAATTCAGGATCAATCAAATTGAATTTGGTCAGAGTCTCTAGTCAGACAAGTCGAGTGCATTATACATCCTAATATATATGGACTTATTGTAATCAATGAATTATTTTTTATATTTAAAGTTCACGTAAAATCACACAATTATGAAAAATTTAAAAATTGATAGCCAGCCCATATAGTAGTTATAACTTTTGCATCTATAATATATTTACGATCACCTGCGTACGTGTGTAAGTCTAACTAAATCACCTGCGTTTGGACAAAGCGACAAAGGTCTTATTTTGTATGTGGAAGCAGCCAAGGCAAGGAAGTTTTAAGACAGAAGACATCACTGACAAGTTTCAAGCTTCATTCTGGCCGATCAGATCATGGGAATTGGGGTTTTGGATTTCATTTCTGCCAACTCTCAACACAACATTCCAAAAGAGTTGCAGCTGGCGGCAACCATAGTGTATCACTAAATATGGCACATTTTTTATATATTATCATAATTTTTAAAAATAATTAAAATAAAATATTTGTACTACTTGTATTGTTAATTTTTGTAATTTAAAAAAGTACCTAAAAATATATATTAAGATAATAAATTAATATAAATATTTTGTTTTATAAAAAAATTAACAGATAAAGATAATAAATAATGTAAGAAAACTAAAAAAATTGCATGAAAGAAAATAACCACCAAAAGGTACGTAGTTATAAAAAATTACAAATCGAATTATTATTACTGTTGCAAGCATTTGTGTTTAAATCGATTTTATCCCATAAACTGCTTTTATCATAAAGCATAGTTTGTCCAATCATATTGTTGTATATGTATTTATATAACATAGAAAAAAGGGATAATTACATTTTTCAGTTCTGAAGTTTGTTGTGATCACTCGTAAATCCTCTGTGATTTAAAAAATTACATTCAGTATTTTCATTAGTCGAAATTCACTGAATTTGCTAAGATTAATAAAATAACTGAATGCACATTGATTTTACCCTCAATTTACTTATTATGGACTAATTATTGCAAATCAAATAATTTTTTTCAAACTAAATTATTCTATAACAAATGAAGATATGCCTCCTCACATGCATTAATGCGTGAAGACGTATGAGTTTAATTTGATCATAACAAGATTTATTTGACCTCCAATAAATCAACCGAGGGTAAATATAGATTTTTTTCTGATTTCTTTGTTAATATCAGCAATTTCAGTAAATTCTGACTAACGAATAAACATATTTGTCAGACGAGAATAAACTTTATAAGTGTTTAGGTATAATTTTTTTAAACCATAAATGATCTACGTACAATTACAACAAATTTCAAGAAATGAGAGTATAATTATCGTTGATAAATTAAGAGAAAACATAGAATAAATAAAGTAGTTTGCACTTTTTAAAAGGTAACTACGATGTGAACCGAAATGGTAATATTTCTTCTTGAGAGATGAGTGAAGAAGTATAAAGGGTGATGGATTATATGAATTGTCGTCCTCAAAATTGGAAAATCTCTGCAAAAAGGTTATAGCTGTTTTAAAATTTTAATTCACACTGGATTTGATTCAATTCAAATTAATTATATGACAAGTATAATATATTTGTGGTGTGATTGATGTGTAGTTTATAAAAATAATAAATTATAAAATAAATATATCATATTTTTTTTATAATTAATTCAATTCGATCAAATTTAATTTGGGTAAGAATATTTTGAATTATTGAATAGCTAAAGTGTGTCATTATCAAGAATGAAGGGAAGGCCCATAAATTTTAAAGTATTCGATTGCCGCTGAGGGCTTTTTTACTTATCATGGGTTGTGGGAGTACAGCTTTTAGAAATCGTGGTCCGCGAGAGGGGAAAGTGGACTTATCTCGCATTTCAGGATAAGCAAATAGACAGCATGAGTTTTGTGTGCCAAACAATGGGAATCCCCTTTGGGCTCACCAATTTTAGGGCTACCAATACAAAATTCTAGTCCAAACCCTAATTTAAATGAAATTTGAAAATTTTTAGTACAACTACAATAAACTAAATCAGTAAAAGAATCGAAATGTCCTTGAATAAATGAGAAAATATTTACACACACTAAAGATCTGCTTGTTTTTTTATTGAGTTGGGTCGTACTTAATCCATTTGACCCTACGATCTACTTGGATAGTTATTGATTTGGCACTCATCCGATGGTTATCCTATTGACACATGATCCATACGGATTCCGACACATAAAGACCTTAAGTACTTGGAGGATCCATTTGACAGGTGCATACGCTCTATTTACACGAGCTCACAGTCTCTAGAAAGATTGCATTGTGAGATCCTTATAATCTTAAACCTAACTAACTGAAGTTTCAAAGGATTTCAAGCAAGATCCGCTTCAACTAGCCTAATGCTTCGTATGTGTAGGCCAACCATCACTAGACTAGCTTGAGATACTCGTCAGACCTACATTCCTGAACATTGCCAGATCACCATCCAGATAAGCTCTAGGTCGTGGATGACCTCGACCCAAATCAATACTTATTATGTGAATTGTATAATATATAAAGAGAGTGACCTATTATATTATAATTACGATTATATTTATCATGTGATTGATTAAATATCATTAGATTCAATTTGAGCTATTCGACCAAATCTGGTTATGCTAAGAATTGTCGTACAAATTTTTGGAGTTAGCTTCCCTTTGTACCAATACATATTTTCTTCTTCAACTCATTAAATAAATTACTTGCATTATCACATGAAATTTGATTGTATTATATTTGGGTTGACCAAGGTACCTCATTCGTGAATAACATCTCGATTTTTCCTACTGATATATTTTTATAAATATCAAGCTTAAAGTCAAATCATATATTGCAGTTAATACATATAATTAATTTTTAAATCAATGCAGAGCGTTACTGACTTGATTGTCGGATATTTTCATAAGGTACAATTCTTGTGCTCTCGAGTCTTGACCTATGCTTGTGCTTGTAATTTGTGGGTTAGGGGCCCGATCCTGTAAGACGATCCAGGTCAAAATGGATATATTTGTTGTATGTCTAGAACATAAGAGCTCAATCCTAGAGAATAAATATTACTATAATATAATAATGATGGTGAAAATAAATAAAATATCCTCATTTTTCATTATTTCTAATTAACATATGATCCTCCTTGATTTTATGCCCTTTGTGCATTTGATATCCATATTTTATGAATTTTTTTTTTGTGTGTTATTTCTATTATGTCAATTATGACTCACATTGTTTAATGATGTAAATATTTCATCTTATCAATCATATGAATTCTTTTTATAAAATTAGATCATTTATTTTATTTACAATACAAAAAATTATACATCATTTATTTTTTTAAAGAAAAATTCATAAGCACGACATATATACTAAATAAATAAAAAATACAAGAAAATTTAAAATAAAAAATCCAGTCCAATCCAATTTTGGCAAGTGTCGGAGAAACGACAACTGCCATTGTTAATCTGATTGAATAATAATCATGCAGGTGGAAATGGTCGAGTCGGATGGGGTCTAATCGCTGACAATAGTATAGTTTGACCTAATGGCTGTTAGAACCTTCACCTCACTGATAATTTGTACTTGTAAATTATTAATACAAAATAAAATAAAGCTAAAAAACGTAATACTACAACAACAGTTGAATACCTTAACGGCAAAGTTGAGATTGATGGTTGGCTTTCTGTACCTCTCATCCTCATTTTCAGACATACTTTCTTTATACAGACAGATTTTTGGCAGTTTTCAACTCTTTTCTCTTCTTCTCTTCTCCCCTTTGCTTTCTCATGCACTACTCACAAGTCTCCATCACCATATTGCTTGTAAGCTTCGTTCACATTTCTTCACCTAATCAGCAAAAACCCTTAACAAACTGATGGCTTATTCCACCCTCTCCCAACTCCTATAAAAAATCGAAAAACGTCTCGAATATGATGTAAAATCATACAAATTTAACTCCTTTTAGCAAACGAATGATGGGAAGGCGAGGCGTTTTTCATTTGGCTATTGGTTTGCTCCTCGTGTGTGTTATAGGAAGCGTGTCGACTCCAACCAAAGCCCAAGTCAAAAATACCAGGTCCATGTTAGTAAGAATGCAACATTGTTTTTTCTTACCATGTGCATTATAGTGCTGCATGCATTTCTTGGCTCATGACTTAGTTCATATATGTAAGCAGATTGTGCCCTGCGAAGCCGATTGTCACAGTAAACGGGATGTTTCCAGGGCCGACGATTTGCGCTAGAGAAGGAGACCGATCGACTTGTCATTAATGTTACTAACCATGCACAGTACAACATGTCGATTCACTGGTGAGAATTAGAGTTCAACACTGAACTTGTGTAGAATGTTGTTTTTTACAATGCTAATGCTTCATGGTACACTATTTTACGCTTGGTTTCTGGGCAGGCATGGGTTGAAGCAATATCGCAAAAAGTGGGCTGGTGGACCGGCATATATAACACAGTGTCCGGTTCAGGCGGGGCAGAGCTATACCTACGATTTTAATGTAACAGGGCAGAGAGGAACATTGCGGTGGCGTGCACACATTTTTTGGCTGACAACTACTGTTTATGGTGCCATTGTCATAATGCCTAAACAAGGGACTGCTTACCCGTTTCCACAGCCTGATTGAGTTTAACTTACTCTTAGGTGATTTTATTACACAGAAATATGAAGTTCTTTTGACTAAATCAGACAACTTGAGTGACTATAATAAGGTTGCATTTTTGTTGGCAAAAAATAGGAGAGTGGTGGAATGATGATGTTGAAGATGTTGTCAAACAAGGAAAAAAACAGGGATTATCTCCGAAAACGTCTGATGCACATACAATCAACGGCAAGCCAGGGCATTCCCGTGTTCTGAGAAACGTAAAACTTTTCGTGTCAGGCTAAACTTTGCTTCTTGTTAAAATACTTTATTAAGATGCTTGACAGAAGACACTTATGATAGAGGTTGAGTCTGAAGAAACATACCTCTTGAGGATCGTCAATGCTGCACTAAACGACGAGCTTTTCTTTGCCGTTGCTGGCCACAATATGACAGCACTGGAAATCGCTGCAGTTTACACAAAACCTTTTTCAACTGATGCAATTCTGATAGCACCTGGCCAGACGACAAATGTTCTCCTCCGAGCAAACCAAGTGCCTGGCAGATATTTCAAGGCCGCTCAGCCTTTCATGGATGCGCCACTATCCGTAGACAACAAAACAGCCACAGGCATATTGCAATACAATTCCAAGCCTTCCCCAGTTACCAGCTCTCAATGACACTGCTTTTGCTCTTAGTTACATCGCCAAGCTCCGGAGTCTACACTCTCAACAGTTCCCAGCAAATGTACCTCTTAACGTAGATCGTCTTCTTTTCTACACAATCGGCTTGGGAATCAACCCTTGTCCTACCTGCCAGAATGGGGCACAGCTCACAGCTTCTTTAAACAACATAACTTTGGTGATGCCTCAAGTTGGACTTCTACAGGCCCATTATTTCTCACTCAAAGGAGTTTTTACTAGACTTTCCCGACCAGCCCCCAATGCCTTTTAACTACACTGGTGCACCACTCACGGCAAACCTTCAAACAACACAAAGTAAACATCCTCGACTCAGCAAGATAGCATTCAATTCAACGGTGGAGTTAGTACTACAAGACACCACCAACTCGTGTCGGTCGAGTCTCATCCGTTCCATCTCCATGGCTACAATTTTTTTGTCGTTGGAACCGGAGTCAGGAACTTTGATCCAAAGAAAGACCCTGCCAAGTTTAACTTGGTGGATCCACCTGAAAGAAATACGGTAGGAGTCCCAGTGGTGGTTGGACTGCCATAAGGTTCAGGGCTGATAATCCAGGTACTGCCACCTGCTTAACTGTCTTTCTGAACTCATATTTCACATACTTTAGCTACATTAAAAATTAATTCATCAATCATTAACCAAGGAAAATATGATCTTGTAGGTGTGCGGTTTATGCATTGTATTGTAACTTGGAGCTTCATACCGGGTGGGGGCTGAAGACAGCATTTGTGGTGGAGGATGGACCAGGTCCAGACTATTCAATTTTGCCTCAACCAAAGGATCTCCTCCTTGGTAAAACTCACTCAAAATCGTTTGTTTTGCATTTGAAACTAAAAAGAATTATGATTTCTGTTGATTGAAATTCAAACTAGAATCATATATATTAATAACATGCTTCACTCTTTATCTGAGATTCTTGATTGGCTCGTCGATATTATACATCCAAATTCCGTATGGCTATGCGAAAATGCAGAAAACTCAGATAATCCAACAACAGAGATCTCACTGCTATTAAAATTTTAAAATGCTATTCACAATATTGTCAAGAAAACAGGGATCATCTATCTCCCTTCACTTCAAAAAGGAAAAAAATGAATACAACTTGGCACAACAATGAGAAAATCTCAATGAACACAATCGACTTCAATGATGCAGTGAATGATGAACAGAAATCATCAGACACATCGCACTCAAAATTAAAGTAAAAAGGGAAAAAGAAAAAGAAAAAAAAAAGCAATGAAATTCTCTCCAAACCCTCAAGTTCTGTGTCAAGCAGCTGAAGAGACAATAGGCAACAAGCAAAGACGATACACTGCATATAAATCTTAAGTTAGTTTCTAATTTCAGAAAAGCATTGCAATGAGGCATACCAACACGAACACCAGCACGACTACCCCAATCCAACAAGCCCACGTCCTTCTGCCCTTCATCCGTTTAGCACGATCGAGCTCTTTCGTCCCATCATTTATATATGCTCCAGCATTAACTACGTTCTGCTCGATATTATTCATTTGCTCGCCTTGAGTCTCGACCATCACTGCCATGTCAAGAAAGACTTGGTGTAGCTGAACTAAGCTTCTCTGTATTTCCTTCACTGCCTCATCTCTCTCTTGATTCTCCTCCATTGATTCTCCCTTGCCCTCAAGAACTCCCACAAGCCCGCCTTCTGATATCATCTTTTCGATCATTTGCTCGCTCGGTTGCTCGCCTGTAGCGCTATAATACCTCCTCTTAAGCCCTTCTTTGTGCTCAGAAACAATTTTCTCCCTCAAACACTGAAAATCATTCATTATATCTTTGAGTTTAACTCTCAGGCCATTAGTCACCGCAATTCTTGTACGATCAATGTGGCTTCCTTCTCTATACGCAGATGATACACTACGATTTGCAACATTCGATTTATCAAGCAATTCCAATCTCGTTTTGATGATCTTGGCTTTTCGAAGAACCATGACCATGTCGGCATTGATCCGGTCCCTTAACCCGCGAAGAATTTTGGAACTCTGAGCAGATTTAGTCTCTTCATTGAGATCTTGAAGATCAAGAAGTAGATTGGTGATTTCCTCCATGTCGGCCTTGATTGCGCCTACTTCTTCAAAAAACTTTGAGAGATTACTTTCATCGGATGGGTCGAGTTGCCCCATCTCAATATCTCGCCCTGCTTCAAGGTCCTTCATTGCTTGTTTCTTGAGATCAACATAACTTAGGAACGATTTCGTCATTAAGTCGTTCATCTTTGCAACAATTCTGAAAAACCCACAAAGAAAAATACCTCAATCCTTCAGAAAATAAAGACAAATTCAATCACATGAGTGTGTGTGAAAAGCACATACACAAACTCATAGTCAAGAAATCTCATATGCCTTCATAAGATTAAGAAAATTGAACCATATATAACTGAGAACACACAAACTCATAAGCCAAAGATAGAAAATGTCGTACCAAGAGATGAGAAATTAATAGATTATTTGGGATTTGAATGATACTGAAATTCCAATTCTTGAGAATATCTTCAAGATCCGCTCAGCAACGACAGAATGAGTAATTCCAAATCAGTGAAGAAACAGAGGCATAAATCTTGAAGAAGGGACTGAGAGGAAAAGGGTGAGAAGGAATACAATTGAATGCTGTGAGAAAAGAGTTATTAAGAGCCCAAGAGGGGACGGGATGGTTGTGGCAATGGCGGTGGGTTTCCGTTGGGATTTTGAAATATTAGACCGTTCCCAAATTTAAATTCCGGCTTTATTAAATAGCCGTTGTATTATTAATAGAAAGTCTATTTTGCCACTAGGGCTTGGAAACAGACGTACAACAGAAATAGTAATTAAAACATTTATACCTTGTTGACGTTTATTTCCTTTTAATGCATGTGGTTTGGATGAGACAAAATGTAAGTGAATTTTTGTAGGGATAATGAAATTTACACCCTTGACTTATGACTTATTTACACAAATTATTTATATTTTTTATATAATTATAAAACCACTCTTGACAGCACAAAAACAATATTGACTGTATAATATTTTTGACCTTTTTGAGAATGTATATCTAGTTTCTCAAAAAATAAAAGTGATCTGTGTAAATGATACAGTAATCTAAAAGATAAAAGTAATGCATATAAATAAACTATAGGTCAAGAGGTAAATATGTAATTATACCATTTTTTTCATAAAAGTCTAGATTTTCCACTCTTTTATAGATGCGGTTTAGGAGTAATGATATTGATAATATACAATCATTTAGGATCAGGAGTAATGTATGTTATCTCCAGCACACAACATAATAATATGAATGCAAACATTCGCCATGAAACAAACAGAAAATCGAATTACAACAAACTTTAATATTCCTGCAGTGAGGTGTCGTAAACAAATTGAACTTCCACTACTTCTGCTGCGTAATTAGCAGTTATGATGCCATAATGAAATAACAGCCCACAACTGAACTATATGCTGATAATTCTGTATTCAGCTCCATGTCAGTATCTCAATCTAAATACAGATCCCATAAACTAGAAATGTCGTAGTAAAGGTATTTTCCTGTGCCTTTTCTTGTTCTTGTTTCCCTGCTGCCATTTCATCTTTCTGATGTGATTCTTCATCCGGTTAAGTCATAAACCAGTATATGTTCAGTCGGCTCGCGGGCTGCTGGCGCTAGAGGCAGGTTTTTTCCCTTTGTACGTCTGTTATGAAACAAGAACCGTTACTAGCAGTGATAATAGTAAGAAAAGAACTAGAACAACCAGAAGAGTTCTCGGCTAAAAGCTACTACCATACTATAAATATGCTTCGGAAAGATGATTTACTGTGTATGATGAAGTGGAGGAAAGACAGAGTATACATCTTTCTAGAGCTTTACCTGCTTCCCAATGTTGAATGGGATATACTTGTACTTGATCATATGCATTATTTGACGCTTCATTGTTAATGCAAAAAGAACAAGCCAGTAGCACAATAATATAGGCCAGAAAACTGGAACATCAAACATGGAAAAGAAGGTCATAATAAATGCTATACAGAAAGCCTTCGTGATGGCATACCTGCAACCAAAATAAAAGACTTCATCAACATTGATATCTTTGTTAAGGGAAACCCGTGCATCTTAAATCAATGAAGTGATCCTTTCAGATTCTCTACCAAGACTGAAGAAAGGAAATTCTTTACCTGGCCTTCTACCAAGACTGAAGAAAGGAAATTCTTTTCCTGGCCTATAGGATATTAATCAAAAAGTTCATAGGCAAACTTATTTGCACTGTCGTTTTCAAATTACAGTTGTTCTACCAGCAACTACATACTCCCCAAGTAATTTTATGTTTAAACCTTTCATGGAGCTTTTCACTGAGTGTATTAAAGATGCAGAATAAGATCCATATAAAAATCAGATATGACTAGTCCAAAAATCCTTCTATGCCACCTTTTACATACTAATAAACCTATTCTTCATATCAAGTTCCGGAACTGTATGCTGCAAGTACCTCATGATATCAGAAAATTCAATCACAATTATCCATCAGATTACTTTCCAGGAGTTTATGCATTACTAAGAAAATAAGCATACCAATGACATGACAGTATGTCGACCACCTACTGCATATTAAAGCTCATGGCTGCAATATAATAATGTCTAACCTAATAGAAGTCAGAGCCTACAGAAACAAAATTATAAATGGCTAAAGAAAATATAAATACCAGAATTTGAACTCAGGGAGGCGGCGAATAAAAGGTTTGAATTCGTCGGAACCCTTCGTAGGCAACGAAGGACCATCACTAGGTTCCAGCTCTGGGTCAACTAGAGGTGACAAAAACCCAATGAGCAGATTCAGAATGTAGATCCCTAAACCGTATGAAACAATATAGAACCCTTGAATGTAGTAAACCCGCAGAGCATAAACAAGAACTACAACAAAAGTTCCAATCCATCGGTAAAGAGCGTGGGGAGTCGATTTATCTAAATAATACTGGAAAAGTTTAGATACTTCATTCCTCCGTTGGTTCAGCGCAGCAGCAGCCGTCGATGGACCATCACCTCCAACCCCCTCCATGATTAAGCTCGAACTTATCAGTCCTACAATTGGAGACAGAACTTCAATCAGCGGGCTAACTCTAATTTGAAGAAACATCATGTTCACATTACCAGTATGATGTTTGACAGCTGGGATACATGCAAATGTCCATCGAGAAGCAGTTCGAAAGCTTCGCAAAAGTTTTATTTGCAGAAAGGGAACTATAATTTTCCTGAAGACTACCCATAATCACTGAAAAAGTTTCTCGAATCAAATCATCCATAGAGCAATCCCAAGCCGCAGGTTGCATCATTTGCAATATTGACAACACAACAGAGCGTCGAAATCAAACAGACCAGCGACTAAGTATTTGATCAACTAACTGGGCTAGCTTATACATTGTATCTAGCAGTACCTTCGATGACTGAAAAATTGCAAGGGGGTCAAAAAATAGTAACACTTCTGCATCGAACAAAACCCTCGTAAATCCAGTCTCAAAATTAAAACGTATTTTCAACCTGATCTCCAATTACTCATCTAAACCTTATCTAGATGCTAAACAATACGAACCGTAAATTTCTAACCAATTGCAAAATAAACCCCTTATGACAAAGAATACCAAATCCAAATTAAACACAACTGTCGCCCTAACACTGAAATGAAATGACGACTACAAGCAGATCTGAAACAGGAATCTCAATCAAGAAAACCTAATGATTGCTGGTACCAAATATTAATAAAACCAGAGATCATACAGTCTTCATAAGGAAAACAAAGGAACAGCAAACAGATTAGGTTTACCTTCGCCGAAAACAAAGCAGGTGGAATAGAAATTATAAATTCAGGGGGTTTTCGGAGGTGAAGATGTGAATTGGGAATGGGGAGTTGAAATCCGTGCGAGAAAACACTGCCAGCGAGGAAGTACACTACTAAACGACGTCGATTAACTACCCATGGAGAATATGCTTGTATACTTTGGATAATATCGTCATTCCACAAACTTGTAGAGTCAATGGAATTCCTTTGATCCTGTCTGATCAGAAACTGTAATATTAGGGTTACCAACTTACCATTGCATGTAATTTTATCTCATTTTAATTAAAATAATAAAAAATAAAATTAAGCAAGATACGTATTTTCTTTAACGTGCGGTTTAATATGACAGTTGATGCGATGTATAATATATATTAAATAATAAAATTTATATAATAATTATAATTAATTTCATATTTGTACTTTTTAAAAATCAATAAATATATTTAAGATATATTTGGGAGAAAATTTCACAAGCAAAAGCATATTCGATCGAAAAAAATATTTTAGATGAGAAAAATTACTATATATATACTTTATAAGGCAGCTCCTATAAATTTATTTTAAAAAGTTTTTAATAATATATGTAATGATCCCTCAAATATTTTTCTTCAAAATTTAAAAAATAAGAAAATGGACCCCCATCAAACAGCTCAACAAATCAGGACCCGTTGATTCAAGAACAAAGTTTAAAGCCCATAACTGTTTCTTGTTTTTTTAACCCGATAGGCCTGAAAAACTAACTCAATCAAAATTCGGTAAAATAGTCATATCTTTGGACAAGTACAAATCACAAATGGATATTTCCGTTGAGTAGCTAATACGTGCAGCTTTCTGATGGGGTATGATTCACCATAACCACCTTTCAGGTCTTGCTCCATAGACTCTTATAAATAGACCCTTTGTGCAGTCATTTTGGGTGGACAAGCTATCAAATTTATTCTCACATTATGTCTCAAATTTTAAGCTATTTTCAGTATACCTTTACACTCCACACAAGTTATATCACTTTCACTCTCTTTCCGACCATTATTTTCATTTTGATTCAAGTTTTTTTTTATTTTCTCCATAAATTCGTTATTGATATAAATAATGGAATACTAACCTTTGTTTTACATGTTAATCATAGGATAATCTTAGAATTTTCGTGAGCATTATGGTGTTATTGGACCCGTATCAATATATAATTTTTAGTATGAATTTAGAAAAATAAAAAGATTTTATTACTGAAGATAAGCCCATTTGATGTGATTTATGAGCATATAAAATGGAATAATAGTATATTATTACCATTTCTTAAAAAATAAATTATAATTACACTTTAAATTGCGCCATAACACACAAGAAATAATTAATCAACTTCTTACAATGTATATCGTATTAGAGTTGTGGAGTCAAATTTGAAGAATGTTAGATATAATTTTTTAAACCATAAGAGAATTACGTGTAATTACACCAAATCTCATCGAACAAAAAGTAATTACCACTAATATCTAAATAATTTTTTATAATCTGATTTTATAATAACTTTTGAAAAAAAAAATCATAATTAACATGTGGAGTTTATTTATATATATAAAAAGGTGAACCTTATAATTCTGAATTAATTTAAATATTTTGTCTCGTAAACATAAGTCATATGGTCATACAAATTAAGAGATAATAACATAACTTAGACTGATAGCTTTAGCTATTTTTGTTTGTTTGAGGACAATGGATGTGGGGGGTCGAGACGACCTATGTTTGAACTTAGGCGCATCTCCTTTAAAGAGGAGAGTAATGTCAACTCTACTCTGTTAGGCATTCTAATTTTATAAAATCTTCAATTTTTTTTAATTTTATATTAATTCAATCAATACGTTAATATAATTAAAATAATAAATAAATTATAATAATTTTAATTTATATTAAATACGACAAATACTTACATATTCAGTAAGTACAATGTGGGGGCGGCCTGCCTCAAATGCACATCCACACCATGTCAAATTGCAACCTACCTTCAACTTTATCTCCACTCTCTCTCCAATTGGTCCAAAGAGAAGGATGACGTGTAGGAAGATGAGCCAAGCGCTACATAAGAGAATCCCTCCCAATCCTCTCTTCCAAACACTCCTTAAATTTAACACTAGTAAAAATTAAGAATTTTTAAAATTAATATTCTTTTTTTAAAAAAAAAGTAAAGTTGGTGTTATGCTAAATTTGAAGAAACAGCTGTATATTTTATAATTTTACTAATAAAATACAAAATTAATACAAAGCTGTTTATAATTTTTAATTTATTCTCAATAATAAATTGATCAATATTTATTTTAAATCATTGCAAACACCCGTTAAACCTCGTTTTACCTTGTGGTTGACTAATTCAAATTTGTATTTTAAGCACAATATATATTTTTTTATATATTATTTTTCCAATTCTTTTAGGACATTTTTTAAAGTTAATTCAATGAAAAGAATATTTAGATAGAAATTACAAATTATAAATTTTGATCTCACTAACATAATTATTCATTATATTCATTAAATTACTTTTTAAATTCGTTCAATTAATTTTGAAAATAGGTTTAATCGTTAAGTCTAACTAAATTTTTATTTATATAATTAATTAAGTTTATGAATTCAACACATCAAAAATTATTTTTTTTTTTGTAAAATTCATTATTTAACAATAAAAAATATAATCAACTATTTTATCTATACTATATATTAAGAAAGAGACTTTTTTTGGTGTTTTTTCTTTTTCGGTCTGTCAATTTTTTAATTTTCTAAATCAGTACATCATATTAATAAAAAATAATAATTTTTCAATTAATGTAGAATTTAAAAAGTTAGTTATTTTAAGAGTATTTTTAATTTTACAAATTAATATTGCGACGGTATTATTAACAATCGTTTGTAAGTGTGAAGGGATTATTTTTATATTAATATAAATTACTTATACCCAAGTACTGCACCGCCACATAACGGCTCCGTTGGAAACAGCACTGTCGTAGTATGTGCACCGTTTGGACTGCCAGCTCAGTAATTTCTTGACCATGAGAGATTGTTTGGATGCATTAATACCGTACAAGATATTTCATGCTCTACATATTTGTATTGTTTGGAACAGACAATCATTCTACTCATCAAGTTTGAATACAGAATTTTCTCAAATTTAATTTATAATAAATACAATGGAAAATATAGATTTTTTTCTAAATCCTCACATTTTATAAATAAATATATAAATAATGCGTGTAAGAACTCTATTAATATTCAATTAATTAACTCGTATTTGTCCCTCTACTGATAATTGTGTTGTAAATCAATTATTATATTTATATCAACAATAAAAAAAAAATCAGAGTATTAAAAAGCTCGGTTAAAATGTGTTTCTTACTCGTATAAAATAAATATGTACTTAATTTTTTAAAAGAAAAAAAAAACTAATGTTAAAAAAATTTCTTAGTTTTTAAATGGAAAAAATACAAGGAACCCCTTTGTGATATCACAAATGAGCAAATTACCCCCTCATGAAAAAATAAATAGCGATTTACCTGCATGTATTTTCTAAAATACAATAACTTATCCCCCATGATTTTTAAAATGAAGCAATTTACCTCCCTGTATAAGGAAGTAAATTGCTTCACTTTAAAAAATATAGGGAGGTAAATTGGTAAAATTTTTCATAGGGGAATAATGTGCTCATTTTCAATATCATAAGGTGATAAATTGCTATTCACCCGTTTTTAAATAGGTGTTAGCAGTGCTTTCTTTGTTTTGGTTCTTGTGCTTATTATTAAAAAAAGCTTGTAGTTTGGATGTTATAAGAATTATGGGCAAAAACCTTTATGTAATATGTGAAATGAGTAAATACCCTTTGCAAAAAGAGAATTAGTAAATTACTCCGTATTTTAAAAAATGAAGCAAATTACCGTCTGTCAGTAATTTAGATATGTTGGTAAATTTACTTCATTTTTCAAAACACGTGAAGTAATTTACTATTATAATTTTCAAACGAAATTTTTTTTTTTTGCCTCATTTTTAATAACACATAGAGTCAAATTACAATTTTTCCGTTTATTACTCGTTCCGAGTTCTACTAACTATGCTAAAAACGCGCCTCATTATAAAATATTTATTTTCAATAACTTATTTAAATGTCAACAAAAAGAATAATAAAAAAAATAAATGATAAGAATATAAAAGGAAAGAATGCTAAAGAGCGACAGAAAAAGTGTAGGACAGGTGGGGCGGCTTGGTAAGTAGCATAAAGGCGAGGAAGCATAGACGATAGAACAAATAGCTTAACTCTCTTCTCGCGGAATTTTCTCTCTCTAAGGAGAAGCTCTACATTTACTTTTCAACATACATATGATATACATACAAACATGCGGCACGTATATGCACCGAGGCTGAGAGCCACACAACTGCGTACGACATTATATGGAGTATAATAGAGACTCTGAATCTTCTATTTCTCAGTGTTGTACGGTTCTTTGAGTTCGATCTCTGCGTATTATTTGCTCGGAGCTCTGGATTCAGCTGGAAAACGATGATTTAGTTCTGGTTCGGGAAAAATATCGAGGATAACTCAGCAAACAGGTGAGTCGAGTGCTTGCCGAATTTTGAAGTTGTGGTGTTGTTTCTAGCTCTTTCTTGCTCATGTTAGGTTAGGTGTACATAATCTGGTTTTGTTTTCTGAGTTTGCGAGTGAATCGCGTCTTGTTTGTGAGGAAGATTACGCTAGTTTTCATATATAGTTTTTCCGACATCTATGTGTGGATATCTCATGATTGGGGGAAGTGAAGATATAATTGTCAAGAAAACAACTTATGAGAGTTGTTTTGGTATTTGATTCTTTCACTGTGAGTTGCTGAATTGTTTTCCGAGCACGCCTCTCAGTGAACAGTAAATATTAAATTTCTGTAAATTTTACTAGTTTAATGTGTTTTCAATGTCAATTTGTAAGTATGACCAATAAATTGAAGGACCTGATGTTTTCCTTTCTATCCTGTTAATCTGCGTTTTCTAAGTTTTATGTTTCTTTTTACTGCTAGGAAGATGGATTTTTCTTCTCCATCTAGCTCTTTGTTGATTGCCTTTTCAAATCTTTTTGTTAGGTTAAAATCACTTAAATCTCTGAGGAAGTTCTGAAGTTAGACTTCCAACTAAGTCCAGTCCAAGTCATAATGTCTGAACGAATGGTGCAATCTATTAAGAATAGCAGTGACAAGAATAGGCAGACAGTGCAACCGTACCAGCCTGTTTGGATGGCGCATTGGATGCCGCTAAGCCGGAATGCAGCAGCAGAGAGAGGGAATCTGA
>NC_026154.1:16338796-16368178 GCF_000512975.1 Sesamum indicum
AGAGGTAATCCGACTGTTTCTGAAAATGAGGAAATTAACCTCATATCCAAGGATGATGAGTTAACAAATGGATTGAAGGCTTCTACATCCCTAAAAGAAGATGGAGTCATTGAGACTAAAACTTTTGAAATTCTGAATGAGAGTCTTAGAATGAGTTCAAAAGGCTTGGGAAATGAGGGGATGTCCAGTTCTCTTGTGAAGCATGGCCAAGACACTGATGACATGCAAACATTAAGGTCAATGTCTGGTCGCAACCTTGAGCGTGGTAAAGCCACTGACTGTAAAGTTGGGATTCAGTTTCCATCTGGCATTTCGGCTGCAAGTGAAAGTTCCCTTAGAGGTACCTCAAAGAGATCTCTTGAATGGATCAAGCCTCATTCGTCTGCCAAGGACAAAAGCTTTGCATCGTCAAAGCCTTTTAAGGGAACATTTCTTGGATCCTCAAGACATACTTTGCCTTACTATGACCTTGAAAAACATAGGTCTGACAAAGGAAAATCGACAGTATGTCCATTTATCAGTAATCAATTGCCAAATGCTAACCTTAGAATGTTTGAGCAAGAACACTCCCACAAGCACGGCCAGCCGGCAGGTTTAATTTGTGAAAGAAAAATTTACAAGCACTCAGTATCAGATACTTTTATGAAGGCTTGTTTAACAGAGTGTAATACATCCTTGTTATTTGATGCTCCATCTACGAGTGACCATCACCTGCCAACATTTGGTCGCGATTGGTTCCAGAAGTGCCCAGGTATCTCACTGCTCCCAAGTCAGTGCATTGCTTCCGAGAAAACCGAATCAAAGAAATCACATTACGATTCTTACTCTCTACAGAAGTTGCCAAATTATGTCCGTAATTTGGGGACAATGAGAATATGCACCACCATGGATTCTGTAGAAGCGATACCTGGATGTTGTCCTAGGTTATCTCAGACAACTCACAGTCTATTAATCACAAAAAGGACTGATGTCAATCTGTCGCAAGAAAATGATATTTTTGGAACTGCCCCGTTAATTACTAAAATGAATGGAAACACATCTAGCAATCTACATAATGTATCGCCATTTTTTGGTCAAGGTAACGGAGGAGTAAAACTTCAACCTCTGAGCAGTTCCTCCAATAGTGAAGGGAAAAGAAATTTTGGAGATCTCGAGGCTCCTAAAGTTACTGGAAAGAATGAATCATCAGCTGAAACAGACACCATGGACATGAATATTTTCAAGGAGGAGGACCCGAATTCTGGTATGCATTTAACTTTGCATCCTGAGCTTTGCCATTGAACTTTTACCACTATAGTATGATTTCCTTATATATGAGCAGAAGGCAGGCTGATATAAATTTTCAATTTAAAATCATTTTTAGAAGGTATTGTATTGGATCTTTTCCGGTGTTCTGAAGTTACATCTATTATCATATTGCAATCCAAATAAAGTCCTTTTTTATTAAGCTATTTCCTTTTCTTTGCTGTAGGTGCAAATTCTACCCCCTCAACTGAGGTACACGTGCTATGACCGTGATTCCAAATTTAGTATATTCTTTCTGCAATTTATATCTTCATGCACATATTTTTTCAATTTTCAAGTACCTAGGTGGTAAATGGTAATCTCCAGTTTCTTTATGTGAAAATTTTTCTGCATACACTAATGCAGCATGTCTATTTCTGTTTATTTACACAATATCTGCAGCAGATAGCATGTAAATGTGCAAACATTAGTCTCAGTATAAAAGGTTACAATGCCCTAGAAAGGTCAGATTACAGAGCTGTAAATCCTTCGTATATGGTCATAGTCATTTTGAATAATTCTGCTCCTGCTCTCGCATTATTGATGAGATCCTGCCAGTCTCTGATCGGGGCCACCGGATTGGATTTATAGAAGCATGCAAAACAGGAATACTCCACTAAAATGTTCGCATCAGAAACCTGAAATCTGAATAGAACAAGGACAAACCTGCCCCTTGCTATAAATTTTTTGTTAATTTGTGGTTGTTGAAGATACAATTTAGTGAATGGGCCTTGCTCCATTCGTTATTGTATTTGACATGTTAATCTTGCTAATTCAGAACTTATATAAGATTGTAATGAAACTATTTTGCACAAAGAAAATGACAAAATGTATTGAAGATTTTATATCTTTCCCGTGATACTTGCCACTCTCGAGTGAAAAGTTCAAAGATCTTTGTGTTAAATCCCTAAGAGAAAATTGAAATACTCTTTTTGTATTTTTATGTCTTGTGGCATATCATGGAATTGGTGACAGTGCATGGCAAAGTCTAGGAACGTCTAGTCTGCTACATTCCTCTTCATGTAGCCATATATCTTTCTGCTTGACTTATTTTGTCAAGATCACCCCGAGCCTATCCACTGCTACTAATATTTAAGATCAAGTTTGGACTTCCGGAACAGTAGAAGGTGCACTTTTGAGTGAGATAATTGTCTAAGGATGTACCTAGCCTGTTTTTGTCAAGATTTCTACTTGTAGTCAGAATTTTTTACTTGTTAAGAAGCTGTTTTTAACTCTCATTCTCCGTTTCTGTTTTTTTTTCCTATTCCGTTGTCATAATTCTGGCTGTGCTGTTGCATCTGCAGCAACCGTGACCTCCATATTGATCACTGAGTGTGTTGTAGGGCTTCAATATTAAGTCAACTTTATCAACACGAATTGATGTTGCTTCATCAAAAGAAGTTGGACGTGTTTGGACGGACACCAGCATACCTGATATCAACCTGGAGCCGCCTGCCTTGCAGGCTGCTGCTAGTTCATCGGAGAACATGGCCCCCAGCTCCTCAAGGACTCAGAGTTTAGAGGTGGACGTGCTGCTTGCACACTCGGACCAGCCCAACCCAAAACCCAATCTGTCACAGAATGATTCTTCTAAAGCAGATCCAACCAACAGATGGGTCAAACGTCTCAAGCTGAGCTCTTCAGGCTCCTCTGCTCAAGGAACAAAGAGCTCGAATTCTGCTGAAAACTCATCTCATGATAAAATCAGGAAGGGTTTTCGAAGATTTGTTGGGAGTAGCATCACTGGTTCGGTGCCAACTCCAAGGAAGCATCATGACAAAGAAACAATTCTTTCTGACCAGAGAGCGGACTTGTCAAAGGAAGACGGGAACACCATAGTTGATACAGTAAAGAACGGTAAGGAGTTATTGCTTTCACATGCTTGGATAAACAGATGGCTGCGGTGTGGGTCAAGTAACCCCCAAAGGAAGCCTGAAACAGTAGTAATTTGTGAACCGCAAACTTCAAAATTGGCATTGGACGACCTCCAAAAGAAGCAGTTCCCCAGCATTGCAGCTATGGCTTTGATGGGAAAGGCTATGAGCGGTTTCCAGTCGTGCGAGCTCCAAAAGAGGGGATGTTTCACTATCTGGAACACAAAGACTTTCTGAAAACATTCTTGCTCTAACCAATGCTTGCTTTACAAGTGTTCTCCAGTCTAATGCTTTGGTGGTGAAGATCTCAATTGGCGCCTAAGGTAAGTGTTCTCTTACATTTACGTACTTTCTCCCACGACCTGTAAAGGGAATTATCTTTCTAGTACTACGACATGAGGCCAGTTCCAGAGCATGTTTGTTTTCCGAACAGGTGATTGAATTGCACACAGCTATGCATATATCCTAGAATATACATTGGGCGCAAAGAATGACAAGTCGAGGCTTGATTATCTTTCAACCAATATGGTAATCTTCTTCTGAATGCTCTTTGTAAGTAAGCTAAGCGCATCTCCTGTGGACCGAGTATATTAGCAGACCACTTCTAGAATGTGATGTTCTGTATCATCCGTCTGTTCTGTTTTGACCTAGTGTTTTGCTTGGATGAAAAGTGTAAGTTTGTTTCATTTTGGTTGTTGGAGTTACCAGTTACCACACCAGGTAAATTATGGCTGATATGTGCGTTTTGTGCCTGTCTCCCTCATTGTTGCACACGATAAGGTAACTTGAGTCGTTGAGATGTAACCACGTGCTTATTCTTCATGTGTTCAAGAGCTTTATAACTTCACCTGTTCTGCAGCTCTTTATAATAGGTCGTCAGGGGGAGAGCAGGCCCCTGGACCCTCCTATTCTGTGGTGGCCACTATATTATTTATTAATATTATTATTATTATTGTTGTTGTTACGGTTATTATTTATACAGTTGCAAATCTCAATGGCCTTTTGGTGTGTCATTTAATGCACAAACAAAATAACCCTATTTAAAAAGATAATACCAAATTGATTTTTCTCGTTCATTTTCTCTCTTTCCTTTTTCGTTTTCCAGTACTTGCAGTGAGTAAGCAGATGGTGCTGGTTATTATTATTATCGGAAATACTTGCGTTGCATAATAGTCTGAAGTTGAATGACTTGTACGAATCATTCATGGCTATGTTGTCTCAACTAGGAAAGTATAAGCATCCTGGTTAGATGGTAGAAGCCGCTCTTTCTCCATGCGCCTCTCGTAATATGATATCAATCCAGTCTTAACAAATTCCTAACAAGACTACGGAGACGAAACCGTGTTTTAGCATCAACATTTCTTTCATTAAAGAAATAGAATCCTCAGGACATCTCAAATTTAATGCATCAACGCACGCTAAACGAGTGGAGTACCTTATCTGAAAGGGTTGGGATTTTGTAACATTTGTTTATGTAAACAATTCTTTATATCTTTTTGCAGAAAAATATAAGACAGATTGTAGGCGAAGTTTGCAAAAGTTTACCTACTATCACACACACAAATTGTGGAAACCAAGCAATAAACCCTTGTTCAGAGACATTTTCATTGAAATTAAATAATTCAGTTTCCTTGTAATACAATTAAACCCTCTCGGAAGCATGTTGGTTGTAGAACACAGGTTTTTTCAACATGTAAACTTCGTAGCGCACACAACTTCAATCTCTTAAAGTTCACAAAATTGTTTGATATAACACCTGGCCACATTTTTAACATTCACAAGTAAAAGGCTTCCTTTTCAGCACAAAAAACAATTACGACTGCACCGTCCTACATTATAGTTAAGCCTAACGTTACAGTAAAGAATAAAATCACAATTATAGTCAAGTAAGGTTATACTAAAGAACAGAACCACGTATTCTACAGCTAACACGTATGTTGATAATGGGGAAACCCAATTTTCGAAATGGAAGAAAGGAAAGCTATTAATTCTTCCATCCTTCAGCGGTTTCCATACATGTAAAAACTAAAATCCGGTCGAGATCACACCCAACTCTCTCCTCAGGCAAACACTTCATTCAAACTATACAGTGCCTAAACACATCCGTAAAAAACTACTCAAAACAACTAACGCCATTCAACAATGAGAATATAAAATTTTGGCAATTTGAAGAAGCATAGATTTATAAATCATACTACCAACTTCTCAAACGGGACAGCACAAAAGAAAACCACGCCCTAAAAATCTATTTTTGAATTTGCAGTACTACACTACCATGTGTAGCTAGTAACCCGAAAGACTATCAACGAACAATGCAAAGTTCTGGATGGGATGGGAAGTACGGAGCAGGATCCTACCATAGTTAATATGCAATGCCAGCATATGAGAAAACATCAGCTTAAATAAACTCAACATTGCTCAGATGCTCTGAGAACAAAAAATAGTAAATCAAACACCTCAAGCTTAATTAATGTCTTTCAGAGAAACATTGAGCTACAAGAAACCAAGATCTAAATTGACAAAAACCCATTTGAAGATCCTCAACACCGTGAAGTACAACACTTAAGTATTAGTAGCCCTGGTGTATATCTGCTGGCTTGCATGAGCTGAAACCATTCTGATCAAGCCTCTGGCCATCAATTCCCTAATTGCCTTCCTTGCAAGTGATCCACTTATCTGTTACATGAAGGTATCAGTTTATCAGTAAGTAAACTAAAATCCTTCAAGAATCATCACAAGAAACAAAACCTTGCCATTCAAACTAGCTTCAAAAGCACACCAGATAAGATTGGTAAGTATATATTCTAATAACTAAAAGATATGTACAATTATGAGACACAAAAATCACTCAAATGGCTTACAAAAACACCATTATTACGTACAAAAACAAGGATCCAAAATCATGGGAATCATTCTAACTACGTTTTATCTTTCGTCGGACATTACATCTTACACACTGCATTCATTCAACCACAAACATTAAGAATTTGCACACGGGGACAGATTTCCGGATCGAAGAGAGAAGGCACTAGTGTGGGAGAACCGTAGATAGCAACCATCAGGTAGTCATGTACAAAATTGATCAAAATAACAAAGCAGATTAGATTACAATGATACCAGTGATTTAACTACATACATAATCAAACCAAAAGAGCACAAAATAACAGAAAATATAGAACAGAACAAAAACGAATACAAAGCAACGTTATACATACAATTAATAGAATAACGCTAACCAGTAAATCTCGAAAATAACGAACAAAATTTCAATACAGAAATCCGAAACAATTATACGTGCATCCAGATCTACATTTGCGTGTATCATAGATATCAAAGCATAAACGAAATTACCCTGAGACGATCAGAGAGAACAGAAGGAGTGATGAGCTTGTACTTAGGTGCCTCCGACAGCAACTTGTCGTAGGTTGCCTTATCAAAAAGCACCATGTTATTCACCTTCTCCTTTTGCTTTCCCTTGCTCCACTTCTGCGAATAGTAAATTTCCGTACAACATTCTCATTGAATTAGAATTCCAGTCCACATGAACACACACTGCAGAAAAAATCATACACAAGGAAAAATATAAATAAACGACCGACCTTCTTCTTCTGCTTGCCTCCACCGGACTTCGCCGGCTTGGATGACGGCGGAGGAGCCTTATCCTTCTTAGGTGCCTGCAAAAACGAAAATACAAAAAAAAATCAGCCATCGTCATCGAACGTACTGTGCGTTAAAGGAGTGTGTATGCGAATTAACGCTGAGAGCGAGAATGCACCATCGGAGGAGGTGTAGGGATGAGAGATAGAGAGCGCGGCGGCGAAGGGGGGGGAGTGAAATAAAAAGGCGATCTGGTTTCGTAAAACCTAGTTAGGGGGTTTTATTTGCTTCTCCAAAGAAGCGATGTCGTATAACTGTATTGGGTTGGGATTAGGTTTGGGCTGGCCGAAGCAACTTCTCATTTCTCCAATGGGCTTTTTCTGTGAAGGCCCAGCCCATGAATTTGGATTGAGGCTTTATTGCCCAAAAACAAATATAAAACGTCACATTTGAGTTTATAAATCCTTTTATTTTGGTTTTGAAGTATATTTTATTTAAATGCGTTAAATACACTTTGTTCCTAAATTATTTTTTATATAATATTTCTTCTTCTAAACTAAAAAATATAATACTTACACTCCGTAATAAATTTTTTGATAATATTGTCATTATATTATGTATATATATCTATATATCTATTTAGTTCGAAGAATTTTTTTTAGTAATTTTGTATTTTGAATTTAATTAAAAAAATTAATTAAAGAAAATATTTTTAACTATAATAAAAAATATATATACATATATATAATTAGTTTTCTTCCCTCAAATCCGAAATTCACTAATGCAATTGTAACGTACAAGTGGAACTTCACTATAGAGCTCGAGAAACACTAAGAATTGTTCTGTTTTTTTGTTTTATTTTCTATTTATGCGGAAAAAAAAGTAGTAAAAGAAATATAAATTTTTTTAATTATTCTATTTATATTTCAATACTTATATTTTCTTCAATTTTAATTTGATTATTGACGGATATTATCTAATGCACCATTCGACTGTTCTAAACAACTTTATTCGTATCTTGCACATCATCCCACCCTCGTTATTAAATATCCTTTCCTCCTTAAACAAAATTATACTGCAATTTTTAAAAAAGAATCAAAATCAAATACTTAACTTTTTTTTTTATGAATTACATGGAATTAAAAATCATATATAGTGTATTTTTGAGGATGAGAGATTGATGCACATGCTTTTCTCCCACTAAGCATTGGAATAATAATGTAGGAGTTGAATAAGTTCATATGCATATGCTTTCTAATTCTTTATTACATAGTAAAGATGCTTATTAGGAAATAATGCTAAAAGAGAGTTGAAAAATATAAAAATAAATAAAGAGTAGATATATAGCAAAAGTGGGTTCCAACTCAGAATTCTCAACCGCGTGCATCTTTCAGTTCACAAGCATATTACATTATGTCAGATTAGATTTTTCAAGATTTTGGTATCCTCTTTTCTACTTACCTTTCTTCTTCTTCTTTTTTTTTATTTAATCTTTTTACATACACATATTTACATACATACTCAAATTCGAACACAAGACATTCTGTACAAAATTTGAACCCAAATTATTGGATGTCCTTCAAAAAAATTTCTAATCGTCTGAGACGGCATAAAGAATGAAATAATTATTTTATATATATATTAAAAAAATATTATTATATATATGAACTACTGAAACTTTAATTTCGTCTTTCGTATATATCTATACTATATATCAAAGAAAAACACTCTTTTAGTGTCTAAATTAATTTTGATCTGTCATTGTTTTTTTTTTTATTTTAAATTAGTTAATTACTTTGAACCTCATCATGATATTCAATAATGACCTTTTGATAGTTTGTTTTCTCTCATGCATTTTTATCTTCTTTTAAGTAATTTTTAACTTACAAAAAATAAATAATATAACTTATATAAATATTTTATTTTAATTTTTTTGTAAAATTATGCATATACATATAATGTGCCGTACTTACTAGCCCTGTTATTAAGGAAAAAGGACATTTTGATGTCTCATCTATTTTCTCTGGTCTAGTGATTTATTTTTTAATATTTACTTTTATTTCTTTACGTATCATGTAACATATCACACACATAAATGGTACTTTGTAATAATAAGATAAATTACAATAACCTCCCCTAATACGTGTTATAATTATAAATACTATCTCGTTACTTGAAAAATTATAAATAATCCCCTGAAATTAAAGGTCGCCTAACAAATACCCCATCATGACAACTGATGATGAGGTATTTGTTAGAGGGCTATAATTTTAAGTCGTATGTATAATTTTTTAAATAACGAGGGAGTATTTATAATTGGACAAATTTTAAGGGGGGCCATCGTAATTTATTCTAAAGTATATTAGTATATTCTAGTATTGTTCACATGCATAATGCACTAAAAAGGAGAATAGTGTATTTGCATGGAAAAACATAAGTATGAGAATTTTAAAAATGTGGAACCAAAAATGTAGCATTTATTCTCTTTTATAATAATTGTATCCTACCTAAGTATGATTTAAATAAATTCCATACCGTTCTTATGCTTTTTGCATGACGCTTTAAATTATTTAGAATAAGAATATTAATGTTCACATACTAATACAACATGTTGGGATTTCTTATATATATATATATATATAAAATGTGAAATGCGACTACTTCAGAACAAACTAATGTGAAAGACTTTTGGAAAGGCATGCCCCCCCACGAAAGTCGTGTTTGTTGGATAATTTAAACTAATTAAGGACCATGGGAGCCCAGAGATCTGTGTGCTTTAAGCCCAATTATTGCCTATTGGCCCTGAAAAAAGGGGCCCCACCGCCACAATTATTCCTTTGTAAATTTAATTCATTAAATATATACATTAAAATGAGCATGTGATAGTCCATAGAAATTTTTTATTTTATTTAAGAAAAAAGTTGAGGGATGGGTTTGGGAAATATATAGATGAAAAAAATAAGGCAAAGTCATTTAATAATACAATTATTTCTTGCATATTTCTAAAGAAAAACTTGACATATTTTAACCGCTTATTGTTGAAAGTAAATTAAAAAAATATTTAAATTGTTTAAATTATATTGATTTAAGTTAAATATTATAAACAGTTTTCTACTAATTTCTGTCGTTTATTAGAAAATTGTAATTATATTAAATTCTTTTTTCAAACATCTTTTTTTTTAACTTTTAACTTTTATTTTCACTATTTAATTTATAATTTTTTTTAATAATTTATTCCTACTATATAAATAAAAGTTATTGCATTGAACCCCTTAAGTCCACTTGAAATTTTATGGTTTTGAAAAAATTAAATAAGTTTCTCCAAAATTTAAGTCTAACTATAAATAGCTTTCCTAATTTTTTTTTTTTGAAAGGATAGTTATATTTAATACCACATGATCTCTAATCTACTTGCATTAATCATCCGTAGCAGCAAAAAAGCAAAGGTAACTTGTGTAATGTTGTAATTTTTTTAAAAAATAGGGGTAATTTTTGTAAATGATGTTGACGTTTCTTGTAGGTGTATGTATAAATTCTTAAAAAATAATGGAGATTTATATAAATAAATCTAAATCAGGGGTATAAATATAATTATCCATTTTTGAAATTACACTATCTTCTTTGACTCTGCGTACAATTGAACATTCCATAGTTTCATTTTTCAGATCATTTGGAAATAGATAGAAATAACTCCAAACATAATGTGGGGTCCTAAACTCTCAATATTAAAAATAAATAAATAAACATGTCATGCCTCCTCTTCTTATGTTACTTTTTTTTTTAATAAAATTATAAATATTCACTATCAATGTTACAATAATTTTTATTTATTAAAAAAATTACTCTTTAAATCCTCCAAAATTCAGTAATTTAAAAATCATCCCAAAAATAATTGCAGACACTCTGCAAGTCTGAAAAGGGTCGGACGGTCCTAAGGCAGAATTTCTAAAGGAGCATTATATGTTGGGCTTCTTTAGCAAAGGGGGAATAGGCACCAGAAACTACAGCTAAAGTCAAATTTGCAAAGCTTTTTGGAGGGCCCTTGTTCTGAAATTACCATAAGTTGGAGGATTTTATTCCCCATCTCCCCCCCCCCCCCCAAGTCATGTCATCCACACCCGCCCCAATTATTACTTTTTGTGGGGTCTGAGTGAGAGATATTCAGCTAGTAAAGATGAGTTACGTGGCAGTTCCTTTGTTGGTAAGGAAGAACTAACTGACCCCACGAGAATCGAAAATTGCAAATCCCACCCCAATCAAAACCCACAAATATAACGATAATTAGAAAAAGAAAAATCAAGATAATAAAATTTAGGAATAACGACATCATGACCCAAGAGTGTAAGATGAGTAGAGCCGGCTCACAAACAGACTTGATAAGAGCTCGAGTCGAGCTCACTTCACGAGCTAAGCTCAAACTCAAGTATTTGTGTATAAAAGGTCGCTAGTTTTTTTTCATTTTATAAACATTTATATATTTTTTGTATTCTAAAATATTTTTATATATCTAACTACATAATTAATATTATATCAATATATCATATTTTAAATTTAGATAATAATAATAATAAAATATACTATTTTTATTTATATTAACAAATATCTACCTAAAACTGAGCTTAATTAATTTAGTTTTTGATGATTTTATTTATAAATAATTATTTCATAAAATACATATAAATTTTATTGGTATATTTTAATATCAGTAACCTCTTATATTTTTGTAAATCAACAAGCTCAAATAATTAACTTATAATAATTTATACTTATTTACGAATATATATTTGTACAAAGATACATTATGTATATGTAATATTTATCTTTTACTGTTTTTAAACTTATGTTAAAATTTGGTGATTCTTATAATTTAATAATAATTAAACAAATTTACTTATATTTTATTGATATTATTGACAATGCATTATGTATATGTCTATATCTAAAATGAGATCAATCACTGCTTGATTGAAACTTTTTTTTTTTTTGAATTGACAGATTTAAAAAGTAAAATTGCAATCATCATCTTTCAAAAATACATTTTCATGACCATTGTCATTAATTTTATTTTTAGAAAATACCTTATGTTTATCTATGTTATTAAAATTAATATATTATATAGTTCAATTATTAAAAAAATTATTTTGTTGGAAAAAAATATATTTTTAAAATTGAATACTATAAGTATTATTAAGTTATTTTAATAATTTATTAATATATTCTATATATTAATGTAGTTTATAAACTCGTCCAAACACCTTCTAAATTCATGTCAACAACTTGGCTCATATAAGAGAGATGATAGAAATACAAAATAACAGAATAACTTATTTAAAAATTTAAATATTGGTATTTTGTTAAAACGAAAGTGTTTTGTGGTCGATTGTTAATTTTCATAGGCAATGAAAATACAAAAGTCTTTTCATCCTCCAAAGGATAAATTCCAATTTATATGGAATGAGTTCACGACCACACCCATAAATATATGCATATAAACGTTAATTTAATTCATAACTTACAATCACCCCTAATTTGGACTTGAAAAGAAACTGGATATGTGCTATCTCTAACCCAACACAAGTCGTTCACCCCTCCCCCCCAACCCACCCACCCACCTATAGTTCACCCAAAACCCAAAAATTAAAATAAATCAAAACCACCATAACGTTTGATAAAGTAAGTGGAAAAGAAAAAGATGAAGATTCTTTTTTCTTCTTCTTCTTCTTTTTTTTTTCTTTTTTTAAATATACTGAGTCTATAAATATCATTACTCCTTGCCATGCATTTTCTCACTCCAAAAAGAGAGAAGCAAAATAATAATTTTGATTTTCTCTGTATATTATTTTATGATGAGTAGAACTCACTTCTGCTTTCTGTTCGGATTGAGGGCTGAAGCCAAATTCTCCAACTGAAGTCCCAGAAGAGAGCAAGTTCTTAGCAAATCAACAAGAAATGGAGTCCTTCAACTTTCACGACATAAGAGTCGAGAAAGCGAACGCGATTTCAAGGTACCGACGGATTCAGAGAATCACGACTTTGTTTCGGTTCATGGAGCTGTTTGTTTTCCTGATCGTTGTATCCAGGTTTTCCACGCAGTTTGCGCTGTCACTCAGGCTGTCCGGGGAGTACTTCCGGCGAATCTCCGTGGCGATTATCAGCCCCAGATTTGTTTTCTTAGTCGGGAACGCGATCGTAATCGCTTTGTTTTTGAAATCGGGGCGATTTTCCGGAGGAGATCGGGAAAAAGTCGCGGATTTTTACGAGGAGTACGTGGAAAAATGTAGGAAGAATCAGCAAGCTTGCAGCAGCAAAGAGGAGAAAAAAGCATCGGATGCTCACAAATCACACGGAGTTCGTCACGTAGAAAAGACGATGCACAGGAGCAATTCCGAGAACCTAGAGAGATGCGAGCAGGCGAACATTCGCCACCGCGAACTACGGCGAAGCATGACGGAGGATTGCCGGAAAATTCAGGATCCGGAGCGGAAGACGGAGAGGGCTGGCAGTTATTCGTACGCAGAGGAAGAAATGAGCAACGAAGAATTCCGACGAACAGTGGAGGCGTTCATTGCTCGGCAGCAGAAGTTTTTGAGGGAAGAAGAAGGATTTTCAGCTGCGGTTTCGTTGATTCAATCTTGAACTGCTGATATAGATCGATCCTTGTTTCCACTGTATCCGCCCGCTCTTCACACCTTTTCTCGTAGCTAGGTTATCAGAATCCTTCCTCACGGGGCCTTTTACTTTCCCCTGATAAATTAGAGTTAAAACGGATGACTGCTTCAATTTAGTTAAAATCATGCTCATGCTATGACATGTACATCACCTTTTTTCTTTCTTTTTTCTTTTCCTTTTTTGGGACAAAATATAAAATGTACATGTTTTATTTGGAGATCTATGGCATGGAAAAATTATGTTATATTTTATATACATGCAATATATTTATAAAATTCACATCACACTACAAAAAGTTTTAATTATTCTCCAACTATAAATCACTGCGACTTAAGAATGGTAATAAATCAATACTATCTACGATGGTCAGACAAAATCGAAACAAAAATTCAAGTTTATTCCAAGGTTCGCCATAATTTTACTTATAGTCAAAATATTTGTTAGTTTTTAGCTTTACATATGATCTCGCTTGTAAAAACAACGGCTAATAGTAATTGTGTAGATTAGTAATTATAGCAATCAAACATAGTGAAAAAATATATTATCTATATTTAAGTAAATTTTTTACACACATCCATGCACAAATCTAATAAATATAACATCATTTTCTAATAGAAAATCTGAATTACGGAAACAATCATTGTTTAAGAATTAGAAAAAAATACAAACACCGTCACTTTAAATTGTTATAAATCGAATGTCAAAATACCAACTAATACTGATCATATAATATAAAAGAAAATATCCAAATCATAACCAATCAAATAAAAAGTGTATCACACCTGTTATGTGACTGATTAATTTTTTTAAATTTTACATGTATCATACAATAATTATATATTTGTTCTACTATTGAACACGACTCAGTGTATATTATCTGATGTTTTCACACTGGAGGCATATGAAAAGATTTTGGTGGATAGTATTATGTAGAAAATAATTAAAAAGGAAGCAGGTGGAATATGAAAGAGAATAGCATTCGAAATTCTGGTTCTGAGGGCACATATGCTTTGATGTCGTATTAGAACATCTGATAATGGAATTTTAGAAGCAAAAAATAGGAATAAATCCACAAGAAGAAGCATAAATATATAATTTGCTGTTGTGTGCACGCATGTCTGCTGCCATTTGTTAATTTCATCTTATCTAAACACCTTTTAACCTCAAAAAAGAAAAGCTATAATGATCATGTTTGTCAAATGACTCACTTCCAACTCAGCATTCCAGAGAAGTTCAAATACATGTATTTATGGGATATTTATACTCTCATCTCCTAAATTTTATATAATTATACGCATATTTCTTGTAGTTTAAAAAATCACATTTAGCATCTTTAAAATTTACTTTCGTCTAACAAATAAGTCTCTCTATTAGTCAAAATTCACTAAATTTACTGATATTAACCAAAAAATTAAATAAAAATTGATGTTAACTCTTGATTGACTGATTATTGATTTATTAGTCAAATAATTTTTTTCGGACTAAACACCACTCTTATAATGGTGAAGATATACTTTCTCATATATATTAACGCGTAAAAACGAATTAAAGTAATTTGGTTATGAAAGAATCTATTTAACCTGTAATAAATTAATAATAAATTAATCGAGAGTATATATATTTTTTTTATTAATACTAACAAATTCGATAAATTTTAACTAACGAAGAGACGTATTTATTAGATGAAAGCAAATCTTAAAAGTGCTAAACATAATTTTCCAAACCACAAGAAATCTACATATAATTATACCAAATCTCAAAAGAAGAGAGAGTAATTATTCCTTTATTTATTATATCTTCTTTTTTGTACCCCAGAAAATCTGTAGTTTGATTGTGGACTGTTTCTTCAGTCCTTACATTAAACTCATCTAAACCAAATGCTATAATCTTACTCACCAACTTTTATCGGTAAAATTATAAATATATTAAATTATAATTTCCCCCATATCCTCCAATTCAATTTTTCTTTTTAAATAGTCCCAACTTTCATTAATAATTCTGTTTACAACCTTTCCTTATCGCAAAACCGGAAGTTTTTGCAAACACCACCTTAATGTTAAGAGTATGATCAAACGCAGTTTCTATGGAATAAATACGAGAAAGATTACGTTTTCACCTTATCACTCTCGCTGTTAGTAAGAATAATGATCATCCTGATTGCTCGAATATATGGAAATCTTGACAGGAAATGAATGACGAGGCTTTCCTGCATTCATTTTTTACTGTTGATCAACAAAACTCAAACTGCAGAAGTATACACAATACTGTTCACTTTTGGCAAATATAAATAGCATAGTTAGCCGTTGAAAACATACAGATACAAAATCAAGAGCAGAAAGAGGCAGCCGGTAAATTCAATCAGGATCCAAGATTCTAACGCAGTCAATGCTGATATGATCATTGACAGCTACAATAATTTAAAGGCCCTCAAAGAATCTTAAATGGTCGTCAAATGTCTCACCATGCCGGATTTTGGACACTGATCCATCATTGTCAATCTGAAAAACAAGCTCCATTTCAGTAACTCAATTATTAGATGTAATATTTCTAGCTTGATTACACAAGAATCAACAAGATTGGTGGCAATATATTGAGAGAAAGACCAATTCAAGAAGGAAAAAAACAAACCCAGTATTCAGGTGGACGCATCTTGAGATTGTACGTGGAAGCCATGCTCATGCAGTATGCACCAGCGTCGTGAACTACCAGTCCAGCACCCTAGACAGTAGAGTTTGAACTAGTAAGATGAGATGAAATCATCGACTTGTATCATGGATGAAGGGCCAGACTGGCACATTACCTTGGTTGGCGTGGGTAGCTCCCGATCCTTGCCCAAGAAATCTGCTGACTCACAAACAGGGCCGACCACGTCGAAAGTGGAAGTCTCGGCATCTGGAGGTGGAGGGGAAACCAGCTCTATGTGCTGCAATGAAAAGTCAAGCAGTGAACTAGGTTATTGGAAAATGAAAAATTCTCAGAGCCCAAATATAAAGATCAAAGCCAAATTCAACACTAGAAAAAAACTTCGTTATGGTATTGTTATATAGGATGAAGCTGTCTGTGGAATGAACGCCATGCATGAATATAGAAAAAGTAAAAAGATGCGGTAGCATGTTGCCAACTATAACATATTGGATCAACTGCTTTTGCTGAATGAATGCATTAAGAACCTCACCTGGTAAGCTCCATACAAACTTGGACGAATAAGCTCGGCCATGCTGCCATCAATCACAATGAAATTTTTTGTTCCATTTGTTTTCACTCCAGTGACACGATTGACAAAGCAGCAAGTGTTTGCAATAAGTGATCTTCCAGGTTCAATTATTAGATTGAGATTTCGTGAAATAACCAGTCCACGAACCTAAAAAAGAACACACTAGAAAATAAGTTCACTTTTATCCCAAATACAACCAGAAAGCAATACATTTGATATCATGTTGGCATCTGGTTAGATGTGTGCAAAAGTTACAAGGAAAAGCCCAATTTAGAAAGATATACAAAATATATTCAAGGTGCAAAATGCGAGGTCTCAGGATCGCGGAAAAGGCATCTGTCTGCTTTCTATCTTACACTAACCAATTGCCGAGATACAGGTGTTCTGTAAATTTTAGGGGTGACGTGAATATTTTTCCAACAATTTGACACATTACCATAATCCATGTATTCTCACAATACCTTAAGGATATTTGTACTCCATATGGTGCAATTATGTGCTAGAATATAGATTATTGGAACTTCAGCTAAATAATCAGCTCTGAAGATGACGTAAGAATCTAAAATGGTTATTAGGGCTTAAGGCCATGAATCCTCTAAAGATGTCATGCTGAGCTAACTGAAATATATGCTGCACTGATGGTAAAAGGAACTGCTTGATGATAGTCATCTGTGATTGCACTTTGAGCCAAACAACCAAATGGAGATTATATCACAGCGAAGACAAGTAACTTTGTATCGTTCTGAATGAAATGCCTTGTTTAGGACAAGGAAAATGAAAGAGCACCTGGTCAGAATTTGAGTATAAAAAAAAATGAAGTCAGATTACTTACAGTATCAATAAGGTCTTTAGGAGTCGGAAGGACAGCTCCAGTATGGTAATAATCAATCCCTAACCCTCCTCCAATATTTAAATAGTCTATTTCAAAACCTTGGTGCCGAATCTCATCTATGTAGTTCACCATCAAAACAGCAGCATCTCTGAAAATGTCTACCTGGAGAATTAATCAACTCTTAGGTTCCAAAATACTTATCTCAGCATAAAGAAAACAGAACTTTAACTGGTGAGATTTATGGAGAAAACATGCACAGAAGTTATGAGGTGACAAAGGACCAAAATGGATACAGAATACTGAAACTTTAGTTTAAACACAAGGATTTCACAAAATATGAAGCAACATTGCGGTCGTAACTGTTTTTGTTCTTCTCCACAAGAAGAAATGACCAACTGGATCAAGATGACATGTTTCAAAAAAAAAAAAAAAAAAGAACTGCCCCCCCCCCCCAAAACAAAAAAAAAAGGAAAAAGTCAGCAAATAACATAAGTAATTTGGAAGTCCACAGTAGCAGGAATAAGCTGCTAAAAAGTCCCTGACTTGTGCCTGCCCTGTAACTAGAATAATTGCAACACAGCCACAAATATCGCAACATGTGCATCATCATTGCCACTAAACCCTAAGAGTCAATCTAGCAATAGCGAGTTTTACCTAAAAGACTCTATTCTGAAATATTTTTTTAAAACAACTAAAGTTCATGCAACAGCATAATCGTAGAAAGGCACACAAAGCAGGTACCTTTGTAATTGTGGAACCAAGATGACAGTGGGCCCCAACAAGTTTCAATTCTTTAGGGTGTGCCTTCACAGCATCTAAAAACCACTGCAGCTTCTCATTTCTGATACCAAATTTGGAGTTCTTATTTCCAGTAGCAACATAAGGATGGACCTATTTTACACAGAAGCAAGTGTTAATTCTGAGGCACACAAGAAATAGTGACATCATTTATAGGAATCTGCTACAATTTCAACTGAAGCACCGTTTCTAAAGTTCAATCATTAAGCATATTGCTCTTCTTCCATCTACTTATCCCTACGTATAGATTTCACATCAAGAATGCAACATTCAAATTAAATATAGTCTAACATATTACCATGCAATGGATCTCAATACCTGAGGATCAACATCTGGATTGATGCGTAGTAGCACATTAACCTTCTTCCCGGCAATTCTTGCAGCGGCGACAATGTTTTCCAAATCAAATTCACTGTCAATGTTCACAAACACACCTGCTTGGGCAGCCAAGACTAGATCCTCCAAGATCTTTCCATTCCCATTAAAGACACACCTGCATGCCAAAGTAACATGTGCATTTATCTTTAGGTAGAACAAAGTATTTTGCCAAGCTACATGCTAAAACATAAGATTCATCATGCCTCAAAAGTGCAAAAGTTTTATATCTAGATACAAGCTATTTCATTCAACCCAATATATCAAAAGGTGCATAATTCAGCGCTTTTCTACAGAAAAGCTCAGATTACACAGAGTGCTGCATGAAACACTTACAGTGATCAAAATAAAATGAAAATTTTATCTAGTGGGTTACTCAAGCTTCATGCTATTGCTATTGAAGAGTTTCTTTTCCACAGGAACCAATTATAGTAAGTCTAACAACATGTAAAAACATTCAACGTCAGGATTCTCAAGCTTCATGGCATTAACTTTCTCCAAGAAAAACTCTTTTTAGGAACAAGTGCAGTCACTGCTGCAAAATGTCAAACACTTAAGAGGTCACAATTCAAGCTTCATGCTATCGTCTTTCTCCTCTTGAAAATCATGGCATTCACAAACCCAGGTCAAACTCAGATGGAAAATGACAAAAAGTAAAGCATAACACAAATCACTCTGAAAATCAATACCTCGTAGGATCAAACCCAGCATGAAGAGCTAACTTAAGCTCATTCCCACTAACCAGAACCGCTCCACACCCCAACTTCTGCAAATGCTCCAGAATCTTGAGATTATTGTTCGCCTTAATCGCATAACCAATAATCGAGTTCAATCCCTGCAACGCTTCTTTATACGCCTCAACATTCCGAGTAATCTGCGGTTTGCTATACAAATAAAAGGGCCTTTTCTCCGCAACCTCCATAACTTCTTCCACTTTGACTCCCTCACAACGCAAGAACCCATCTTCGGATTTCGTGAAACAGTGCTGAAAGTTCTGGGTTTTGGGTTCTGGAGTGGACAGAACCGCCCTCAGAACACGGGCTTGGAGAGATGTCAAACTTCTCGAAATTGGCTTGTGTTTGAACCGCAAAATGGGGTTCACAGAAAAAGGATTAGAAGAAAGCTGGTGGGACTTCGTGGGGAGGGTTGTTGGGGTTTGAGAGACGAGATTCGAAGCCGCCATTGTTTGAAGCATAACAAGACTCAGCTACAGACCAGAAACTAAAGTAAAAATGTGGCCCTGTTACTACAGAGACAAATTCAACGGCCAAGATTCTAGGTTTTACGACGGGCGGCTAGATAAGCCGAATTCCAATAAATTCGTTTCATATTTTATTAAAAATAAATTAATTACATTTAGACCCATTTCAAGATATGAAATTATATTTTTCTTTAGAAAAAATAAAAGTACACTTATATCATTTAAAAAATTCTCTATTATTTACATTTGATTCTTTTTTATTAAAATTTAAATAAAAAATATTAATATTAATAAAAAAAATTATATAATTCTTAATTTTAACTCTCATTTAGTATTTCTATATATACTTTTATATTTATAAACATATAAATATAATATATATAAAGAAAATTAATATTATTATATTTTTCTTTTTGCAAGTATAAAATTCTTATATACGAGTATTAAATAATGAGTAGAATTAAAAATTTATATAATTTTTTGCTAAAGTTATTTTTTTTATCTAATCTAATAAAAATATATTTTATGTAAATAGTGAATTTTTGAAAGGATATAATTATAATTATAATTTTTTTAACTTCGTATCTTTAAAAAAATTAATATAATTAATTCAAAACCTAAAAAACAAAAAAATACTTCTAAAATTTATTAATTATTGAATTAAAAATTATACACGCACAGAATGTGCTAAAATTGGTGGTAAACAATATCGGAATTCCAATGAGAAAGTGCTCATTAAGCCGGCCCCAATATCAGTAAACGGTTAATGGTGGAAATGGGCTACCAGCAACATAGGCCCAATTATGAAAATGGGCTTTGAATTAAATAGAGTCCAACCATATGGGCCTATAAATATTTTCAACGGGCTACTGAAATAAATTAAATGATAAATTATGCACATCCAATAATATTAGGTCCAATTAACAAAACTATCTATCTTTGATAAACTACCAAATATATCCTTTGAAATTGTAATTATAACCATAATTTCACTTTTTATTAATTCGCGATAAAAGCTCACATAAACACTATTTTAGATACATTACACTAACCCTTCTCAAAATTGTGCTTATAACTTTATAAAGAGTAGGACGTATTTGCATATTTAAATTTAAACTCCAGGGGTATTAGAGTAATTTACCCTCAATTGAATGGTCTATATAAATATATATATATATATAATAATATTTACATCTGATATTTTATTTAATATATATAATTTCACAATCACATTTTTATATGTAATAAAATAAGATAAAGACTATATTATTTTATTAATCAAATTGAAATTGTAGGTATATACAGTACATGCTATGCTATTATGAAGTTGAGAGAGACGGCGAGTGCCACGCTGGAATTAGTGGAGCACCACTAATCATAAGTGCTGGACTTCATCCAATGAAAACTCACTTAGTATTACTTACACTTACGCCTCTCTTAAAATATAAAATTATATATTTTTTTATTTTCTTTTTATAATTATATTTACACCTAAAAAATATCACCGTTTATATTTAATCCCCTTTCATTATAATTTGAATAAAAAGTATTGTGTTAGCAAAATAAATATATCTTATTTAACATTTTCATGTAATAATTTTAAATTTATAAAAAAAAAAAATATAATAATATTAACATTACTATATATATATATAGATTAATCTCCTTATAAATGCAAAAATTATACATGAGACTATTAATGAAGAATAAAATTAAAAATTTATATAATTCTTTTTATTAATATCAAAATTTTCTGTCATAATCCTAACATAAAGAGGTCATGTACAATTTTATTTTCCCGGGAAATAAACTGAAAGGGACGTTCGTTCTCAACTCAAAATGGAAAGCCACTCACAATTTGAACGGAGTGGCTTTGCACTATGCACAAACTCTCTCTCTCTCTCATACACACAGCAGAGAGAGAGAGAGGAACAGGTAATGGGGAATACTGGTGGCCTGGTCCAAGAGCTGGAAGAATCTATCATTAATCAATTTCTGGAATATATATAGCTTTTTTTTCAATATAATATGATATAGATTAGAGTAGAGTGGGGATGAATGAAGAATGGGCAGCCATTGATTTGTGAGGGAGTGAGTAAATAACGGGCAGCCATTGATTTTGTAATCAGGTATGGCGATATTAATACACCTCCTCCATTATTTCTTAATCGCCCTCCATGTTCGTCACTGACATAAATAGGTACCTCCTTTTTCCCCTCTCTCTCTTTCTCTCTCTTACTCCCAAGAAATCGGTCGAACTTCAGCTCTTTCTTTCATATTTTTTGTGGGTATAATTTAATCCGCTCATTGAAGGAAAGTTGTGGAAATTGTGTTTATGAATAAGAGTTAACTGATCATGATGCATTGAATTGTTCACAGCTCCTCTGTTCTAAATGCATAGAAAGATCTATTAATTTGCAATGCAGAGCCATTGTTGGATTCAGTATTAGTGAATTAGTAGTTTTTTTCTGTGCAATGTTTTTATTGTTGAGAATCAAAGTTTATGTTTCTGGTTTTTTAATGTAAGTATTGGAATTAACTCTTGTAAAAGTCACAGGTAATTTGCATGTTCGTGAATTTCGATCGTGCGAATTGCGCATTGAAACGTGATCAAACTTGCGAACTGCAATCATGAGTGACAATAGGTCAGCATCTCTTGAACGCCCATATAGGCCAAGTAAGTGTTTCTTTCTCCATATATATTAAGCATAATTCGTTTTATATAGTTCGAGTTCTGAGGATTGTTTGATTGAGCTTTTTTTCATGTCTGGAAACGAACACTTTATTTGATCTTCTGTCCGTAGGCACAATGGTCGAAGAATTATATTTGTGGGGGATATTGTGAATATGTAAAACGGCAAAAGCATGATGAAAAATGAGGTGTAATGGAGGGGTTTTATGTGAAATCTTGAAAGATGCTATGAATCTTGACCTTGAACAATCAAGATTATAGTAATCAACCGAAAATTCTGCATTATTGTTTGTCCGGATGTGGATGTTATAAGAGAAGATGAAATATCAACGAGGAGTGGTTTCTAAGAAAGCAGTATCCAGAAATTTTGACTGTTGGCGAAAATCTTGCGCAGGTCTTGAGAATATCGACATTTCCGAGGATGAGAGGAAAACTAGGCTCGGGTCTCTCAAGAAAGTGGCAATTAGTGCCTCGAGCAAATTCAGGCACTCTTTGACTAAAAAGGGCCGGCGTAACAGTCGAGTTATGTCCGTTGTGTTTGAGGACGAGCATGATGCGGAGGAAATACAAGCTGTGGATGCCTTGCGCCAGGTACTTATCCTGGAAGAGTTACTCCCTGCAAAACATGATGATTATCATATGCTGCTAAGGTAAATTTATTTCGTTCCTTTTGTGTATGAATACTGTAGAGTTGACAAGTATATATACGAAAGAAAATTTTGAACAAGTAGAAGTGTTTACGTTGTACATGATACAGGTTTTTGAGGGCCAGGAAATTTGATATCGAGAAAACAAAGCAAATGTGGGCTGATATGATTCACTGGAGGAAGGACTTTGGTTCTGACACCATTATGGAGGTATTTTGTGATTATTAATTTTAGCCTAAATTGCTAAATGATTTGGAAGCTTAGGCCCAAAGTGAAATGATCTCATCTTTTTGCCATATATTTCTGCTAGGACTTTGAATTTAAGGAGAAAGAAGAGGTTCTCAAATACTATCCACAAGGGCATCACGGTGTGGACAAAGATGGTCGACCGGTTTACATCGAGAAACTTGGTCAAGTCGATCCAACCAAGCTCCTTCAAGTCACAACAATGGATCGCTATGTTAAATATCATGTCCAGGAGTTTGAGAGGACCTTCATTGATAAGTTCCCTGCCTGTTCCATTTCAGCCAAAAAGCACATTGACCAGAGCACAACCATCTTGGATGTCCAAGGAGTGGTATGGTGCAATGTCTTTCATAATTGAACTTTTTAACATAAAATACCTAGATTTTTGTAACTATAATGTCTGTATAAATTGGAGTAGACGAGTCTCCATGGATACAATAAATGTTTTCCTTCTGATCTGCTATCTTCTTTGAATGCATGAATAAACTATATGGCTAAATTGTTCATCAGGGACTGAAAAATTTCAATAAGGCTGCCCGTGACCTCATTCAGCGTCTTCAGAAGATCGATGGTGATAATTACCCTGAGGTAAGTGACTACTTTTCTCTTCTTTTTAATCTCAGTGGTAAATTAGAATCTCATTGTCATTTTAACTTTCTTTTTCTTTTCTTTCAGACCCTTTGTCGCATGTACATTATCAATGCAGGCTCCGGGTTTAGGCTCTTGTGGAACACTGTTAAGTCATTCCTCGACCCGAAAACCACTGCCAAGATCCATGTAAGCTACATTCACCCTCTGTTTCACACATTTCATGTATTACTCAAGTTCCATCTGGTGAAGTCCTTATGTTTCTCTTTTACAAGGTTTTGGGTAACAAATACCAGAGCAAGCTGCTTGAGGTCATTGATGCAAGGTAAAACTAGTTACCTAATAAGCCTTCTCGATTTAGAGCTTGTATCATAGTAACTTTTTGCTTTTATCTTCCGTCAGTGAGCTGCCAGAGTTCTTGGGTGGCACATGCACTTGTGCCGATAAGGGTGGTTGTATGCTCTCGGACAAGGGCCCTTGGAACGACCCTGAAATTATGAAGGTTATCTATATTCATCTAATCTGTGAATTCTCAGTAGCTACTTCTGGTTCTATTTCATTTTATTTTATATTATAAGTTACCTAATCTGGGACAATCTTTTGATTGCAAGATGGTCCGCAATGGTGAACACAAATGCTCGAACAAAATTGTCATTTCAACTTCGGATGAAAAGGCAGATTCTCAAACCGTTGCACGCTCACAGCTCACTAGTGTTCGTGAAGAAGTATGTTGTGACAAATTTATAACTTATGTCTCTATTTACTATGTTACTCCAAGATTTATTTTAGAAAATCTCAACTGATTGATACCTCGAGACGTTTGTCAGTTTGTTTCCTATATCGTTATAGAATTTCTATGAAACTGAGAACAATTACTCGTCAGGCAAACAACAACTGCCCCAGCCCAGATGCTCCTGCTAAATATCAACCCACTGTTGACAAGGCCGTTACTGCTAGTTGGCCAAAAGCAGCAAAAGGTGACAACTATGCTGTCTCTAAAGGTAACATCTTTGTCATTCCTTATATTCACAAATCACTGATTGTTTCCATGTAGTTCCACTTATATGTAATGTAAAAGATTTTGGAATAATCACATCGACATCCCATGAAGTTTAAGCATGTTACGAAGAGAACCTTTGATTTAGAGAATTACGCTGTGCGTTTCGCAGTTATGCTTCAAATTACAGGTTCCCTCTAAAGACTGGATAATCAGAAGGGAATCTGTAACATAAAGACATGACTGCATGGAGTGCAGTGTAATTTTTCAAACTTTAAGGAGGTCTATGTAATTGCTCCAATAACATTTTGCTGACCACCAACTTTGACCTGATTAATGTTTCTCTTCCTATAGCCACAGATTATTACCCTCGGCACAATGCTTGTAAGACTTCCGACGGACTTAGCAACCATCTCTTTACTGGAGTGATGACCTTTGTTATGGGCGTAGTTACTATGATTCGCATGACTCGCAACATGCCAAAGAAACTCACAGATGCCACCCTCTATTCTAGTTCGATGTACAGTGACGACATCAAAGGTCAGTCACACGGCTACAACATGCCCACTATCTCCAGTGAGGATTACTTCATCATGATGAAGCGTGTTAACGAACTAGAGGAGAAGGTGAGCGTCCTCGTGAACAAGCCAGCATCCATGCCACCGGAGAAAGAGGAAATGCTCAATACTGCCTTGAAGCGTGTTGACACATTGGAGCAAGAGCTTTTAAAAACCAAAAAGGTATGTGGTGTTAACTAATTGAAATTAAGTTGAATGGTCCGCACATCCGATTTTTAATGAAAGTAGGAACAAATGCAGAGTCTCGAGGATGCTCTGGTTCGACAAGAGGAACTCCTTGCCTACGTTGAGAAGAAGAAGAAGAAGAAGAAGTTCTTCGCTTTCTGAATGAAGAAATGATAATGATTATCAGATTATAGTGCTGATTCTTGTAGAGATGGTGTTTCTTTTAGCCTCTCAAAACAACTCAACCCTCTGGACTCCAGATCTTTCTGCTCTGTTTTTTCTTGTGAACTGTTTAAGTTTTAACCTTGTGTAAATAGCACGATACGCTGTTTGTATTATAGCAAGCAAATTGCTTGTGTCTTCTGTATTGAATTTTATGCAACCATTGATAGGCCATGGTTCTTCTTGCTGACCTCGGCATTTTCGGCTCTTGTTCCAAACTCTGATGAGAAAAGGTTGCCTGGATAAAGGCTTGTTCAAAATATCGTTTTGCTTGCATGCTGAATCCATATCTAAGAATTGTTATCTCCACTTTGTTTTACTTTATTTCAACTTTTTTGCTTAATATTGGTAGCATCTTCAAATTATAAATTGAGAACCATACTTGCCTAATAAGCTCGAGTCAAGCAAAACTAATATGCCAAGACTTTTGATTCTTGAATTTGAATCCCACTCAAGGTGCAGAATGGAAAGGGCCGGCACGAATCATTCCACTATTGATCATTATCAGTCTTGGGCCTTTAAATGGGTCTTAATTGAGTTCATGTATAAATCTTGATCCAGCCCATAAACCATCTCAGTTAAGGTTCGGATCAAGCTTGAACGTGCCTAGTTTATTTTTATTTTTTTAATAAAATTGAGATTTTTTTTAACATTATTATTGTATTATGAAATAAAATAAATAATAAATTAAATCATAAAAAAATTATAACCAGAAAAACTAATAGTTAAGATATAATGAACTTAAATAATAATTTAATGAATATGCTTACAATATTAAATTTAGATGAAACAAAGAGTATTAATAAATTAAAATACTGAAAATTTAAAAAAATAGGATAAGGATAATAATTTTTAGAGTTTCAAAAGTAAAAAAAAAAGACTACAACAATAATCAAGTTAGAAAAATAAAATAAAATTCACAATGTCATGCGTTATTTTTAAAACAAAATGGCACAATAGGTCCGGCCCTGGACTGGCCAGACCTAGGTTTCAATATTTGAGACTAACTCAGAACCAATTCGATCCCAAACAAATTTGGACCAACTCAAACCCTTTTTTTATTGATTCAATTTAATTCTAAGCCGTCTAACCCAGTCCACTAAGCCAAAACCCACCATCATCTGTCTTTATGTGCATTCATATTCGTAGTAACTGTTATTTTCAGTATGTATTATTTACTATTTACTTGTTAGCAAACAAATGATATTTGTTTTAGCGGTCAGCTGACATTTTGTGATGTATGAAGATTTGAATTTAGAGAGAGTGAAATCCCTCGAAGCTTAAAATCAGCATGCAACCAATATTAACAGAGTTTTTCATCAAATTTAGGCAATGTAAAAACTGGTAGGTTCATTTTCCTTTTCTTTTTTCCAGTGGTCGTCGGGTGCTGGCGGGAATAAACATAACACATGAAAACATAAGAAGTCACATGGTAACGAACTTGAGTTGATATATTAGTCGTACCAAAGACGTCCCTCTGAAACAAACTAACCCACACCCCACTGAGTTTCCACAAGATGTAAGCATAGATGTTCAATAAATTCTCACAAAACAGTATGTATCAATGAGATTTACAACGGTCAAATTAAAACTCAAAATGATGGAGGTTAGGCGGTGAGCGTCAATTCTGGCGGAAGATGTCCTCTACCATCAAAGCTTCAAATATGACACAATCTTACCAGCAAAATTTCTTCTTCTGGGAAAAGAAAGAGGAAGGTAAGCAACAAATACTACAGATAACCTTGTGATAATTGATAGCTTTCTACTTTTCAGGTTGACAATGAAGCAACTTCACTTACTCGAAACTTCGCATATTCTTGACTGTCTATATAAGCAAGCAGTTCCTCTTGCTTCATTAAAGCCTCGTGCAGAGCCTGTCAAACACCACAATTCTCATTTTCGGGACTTCAGAAAGATGTGAATCAGGCATAAATAGAAGCGCCAGATACAAATTTAAACGACCAAGAAATTAATATTGGTTCTGTTACTGACGTTCCTTGCATGATTAGAGAATAAAAAGCAAGTGAATTCTGTTAATTAGTCGTTCTTTCCCACTTAAGGTTCTCTCCCTCTCACTGTAATCACCTTTATGTCATGTGGTTACTTCATAACTTTTTCAAGTCTATGAGAAGTAGCCAAAACAGCTCCTCACAGCATAGACTCATGTTATAATTCTTGATGGATGACATGGAAATGATGCTGAAGATAATCTTAGCCGAACAAAGTAAAGCCGACCATGCTATTTTTTCGTGGCTGTGTTTTCACAGTTGAAGATATAACGAGCAGAAGGTACCTTCTTGGTTGCAATTAACTCAGCTTCTAGAGCATCCACTCTGTAAACAGCAGCATTTAGCAGTTCCTCTTTCTCATGGGGCATCTGAGACGGCTTTTCTTGAAGAGTATTGACAGCGTCTTCAAGCTCAGCCAACCGCTTGAGGACAGAAGATAGGACCTCTGCATCTGTAAAAGATGGCGTCGGTGATGGCGGTCTTAATGTATCAGAGGCAAATTCCGGGATTGTTTGATCATTTTGTGACGGTGCAGCAGGAAGTTTCTTTGTCACACGGTAAGCTATTGAACGGGGAAGCAAGAAAAGGGTCATGAAGAAGGTCACAAGAGCTGCCAAAAGTCGAGCATGTAATCCTTCTGGCGCCTTCTGAGAATCAGGTGATGGAAACATCTCTGAATAAAAAACTTCAAACCAAATTAACACATGGGAATGAGGACTCTTTCATACAGAAGAACAAACAGAAAAACATAAAAACGAGGCAGCAAAGAAGAGATTGTCCATCTCATCTCCAAGACCAAGACTAGGTTTATTTGTCATAACAAATGTAAAACTATGTTTAACTAGAACCAAAAAATCAGCAAATAAAACAATGCATAGACAGTAAAATTCAAAGGAAAATTTTAAAAGTGGGAGGGATGACTAGAAGCACCAATCATCTCTAAGAAAAAAGTGAAATCTCATGTGTTTCTTCCTTTTCTCCAGTCATGATACCTACTGATTTCCTGTCTCAAACAGTTCAGCAATACATAGGAGAAACATGGTGATGCATCTCATGATTTGAGATTATATATACAAATAGCGCAGAGAGATAGAGAAAGATGTGTATATATATATACAGAGAGAGAGAGAGAGCACAGATCTTAATTAGAGACGATGAGTAGATCACTTGCAATATTCTACAAGCATAAGAAGACAATAAATTGATTTAAATACAGCATAAAAGATTAACCTTTAGAAACATAAGGCTTCTGGGGCGGTGTTTGCTTCCATCCAGAATCAACAGCCTTGTCAACCATCGGAACATATTCATCATATCCTGAGAAGTTACCAACATAGCCAGCTGTTCCTATAGCTTTAGCCTGTCAAATAAGTCGAATATTTCTTAGCATCATT
>NC_026154.1:16368785-16389322 GCF_000512975.1 Sesamum indicum
AACAATTCTCAACCCAACTTATTGGACAACACTCCCCCACTCCCAAAGGGGCAGTAAGAGTGAGAAATTTGAGATATAATGAGCTAGAAAAATATAAATAAGCAAAAATATAAAGTTTGTATAGGTCCTGGTTCTCTAGATATTTATTTACATTTATGATAGGCAGCCAAACAAGACAGAAATTGGCAACATGGGCAAGCATCTTCATTTCCTTAAAGGTCTTTCGATCTCAAAAGAAAAGAAAAAGCAATCAGTTAATTATACTAGGGTGACCCACTAGTATAGCTCATGGATGGAGTTACCAGAAGTTGGATGAAATTATAATAAGTGTAGCATAAATCTTCTATACAAGAGTCATCCCTTCTTTCAAGGAATTGGAGTGGGTTGTACCTACAGCTGTCAACTAAACATTTTATTGGTGAAGAATCAACTTTCAGAAATCTACACAGGCCTGCTGCTATATTGACACTAAATAAGGAGTTCATAACTAAATCAGTTTCTTTTCAACCATAAAACATATGATCTAACTATGAAGCTTGGCTTAACCATACCTCCTCACGAACTGGAGTCAACCGAAGGTGTGAATAATTTCTACTGGCTTTTGGTGAAGCAATATCTTCAGCTTCAGAACCAGACTCTGCAGTAGATGTATCACTGCCTTTCAACTGTTGCAACAACCGACAGAGATAAAATACATCCACTTAGAAAAACCTAATGATATAACATGAGCCAACAGTGTAAAAAAGGCAAAGCCACCATACCATGGGGTAATGAGGTTTGGCATATACCACCTTCCCCTCACTGTTGATAATTTTAACAACCTGCCTGGCACGCCGTGCTTCACCATTAAGCACCATCTGCAGCACAAGCCAATAAGTAAACTATCTTAAATTTGAAACAAATTTCATAAGGGAATACTTGTACGATTATGTTACAACATAAGAACTATACAATCAAGGCAAGTTAGGACCTTCAGTATATCTGGATTCTTCCAAGGTCCTTTATCAGAGCGAAGGCAACCACCTTGGTCTGCACAGGTACACATTCCTCCCAAGAACTCTGGCAGTTCACTGCACAAGCACATAAAAGCATGTTAAGCGCACACAAAAGGACTTCAATGATAGTAGGTTACAAGCAAGACAACAAATGTTATTTCAACTTTCACCTGGCATCTATTATTTCAAGCAACTTGCTCTGGTATTTATTTCCAAGAACCTGTAACAGATTCCAGCAAAAGAGAGAACCACAACTTAGAGTCAGCAAATCAATAAGTTCCCAAATGATGAAAAGTACGAACCAACATACATGAATCTTAGTAGCTGTCCTCGGATCTATAAAATTCTTTACAGTATTCCACAATAGCCGAAAGCCTGGACCAGCATTGATTATAAACATTTGATGGAGTGTCTGCAATTAAGAGATGACATGATTATGAACCGATAATATACAAAGCATCTTGAACTGATCAAGTTAAGAATCCAGTGGGTTACTTCAGGGTAATTATCGCCATCAATCTTCTGGAGCCGGGTAATGAGGTCCCGCGCACTCTTGGTAAAGTTTTTAAAACTCTGCAAAACAATATGGCAGATACAAGAGAATTATATATACAGTTGCATAGACCGATCAAGAAAATCTAAATCATGACAATTATGTAAACACAAAGCAAAAAGGTTTTTGACATACCACACCATGAACATCCAAGACAGTCGTACTTGAATCAATGTGCCGTTTGGCGGCAATGGTACAAGCTGGAAACTTAATGGCAAAGGCTTTCTCAAATTCTTTCACATGGTATCTTATGTAACGATCCATTGTTGTAACTTGCATAAGTTTAGTTGGCTCGACTTTCCCTAGTCTCTCAATGTACACAGGCCTTCCCTCTTTATCTACACCATGATAGCCATGCGGGTAGTGCTTCAAAACTTCATTCAACTCTTTGAAGTCAAAATCCTGAGCAGGAAACACAAATAATTCAGAAAATTTTCAACGTAGTGCTGAGAATATGAAAGAACAAGTACGACAAGAAAACGAAATCATTCTTATGAGCCACTGGCAGAATATTACAAAGTTTTACCTCCATAATTGTGTCAGTACCAAACTCTTTCCTCCACTGAATCATATCAGCCCACATGAGTTTTGACTTTTCAATATCAAATTTCCTTGCTTTCAGAAACCTGCATGCACCTCTCTCAAGAGTCTTAAAACATTGAAGATTCTTTTGTTCATAAGAGCATCAAGAGATGCAGAAAAAAGCAAGACAAAATAAAACTCTACAAGACAAAACTACTGCAGGGTAGAAGTACCAATGACATATTAAATGGAGGCCTCAAGCCAGAATGCCCTACCAAGAGAAAGTGTCAGTATAATAATACTGGGGATATTAAAACTTGTCCCATCAGAAGTGATGGAGTATCAAATACTAAATTAACTCCAGAATATTGAGAGAGAAAACCATGCTAAGTATATTATTGTCCATAGTAAGATCATAAAGGACACCTTTCAACTCCAAATTTTGCAGAATAAGACTGTGTTTCCCTAGATTTCCTCATGATCTAGTGGTAGAGAATCAAGGATGCTCCTCTCCAACGTGAAGCTTCACATTCAAAACGTATCTAAATAAAAGTCACAACAATAAAGAATATTAACCTCAACATCATATGATAATCATCAAACTTTTCTGGCAGCAGCTCATCCAATATCAAGGCTTGTCGAAATGACTCAACAGCTTGCAGTTCCTCAGCATCCCGAATATCTTCAATTGAAACTGAACTGACACGACCATCGCTCTTTCTTCTAGTGCTCTTCTTTTTGAGAGAATGCTTGAACTTCGATGATGCATTCAATGCTTTCTTTTTCAAAGAACCAATTCTCGTTCTTCTTTCATCCTCTGAATTCTCAAAATCAGATTTTCTCTCTCTTCTCTCATCGTTACCAGATGACCCCTCAAAGCCTGTTCCACCAGAAGGAAACATGTTGAAATTTGAAAAGTAAGCATGATCATATAGTTTTTGGCTTTTCTGAAGTAATAAGTCCACTCCTAAGGGATTTAGTCCTACAAGCACACTTAAAAGCTCAATGCAACAGTAGTATTGCACTGCAAAGAAGTGCTATCAATTCCAGGTTATCAAGAAATGACAAATAGGTTGCTTCGCATGCGTCCGCGTATAGGAAGCACAGGCACAAAAGTAAATAAAAGACACTACGCATATTACCTAAATTCTAGGAGAAGCTTATCTGTTTGATTCTTCATTCTAGTCAACCTTTAGCAACAGCTTTAGAAAGAAAATTCAACTAGCCAAACTTGGATAAACATGAACAGAAAACTCATAGATGCAGATAAGTCCCTAACTGCGTCGGGGACAATATTCCACTTAAACATCAAGAATTATTAAAAATTACTTGTACCAATAGCAGTCCCGGTCCTCAAATCCTTAACGACTAAAAAGAAGGAAAAGGTTCACAACAATGAGCACCATTCACATCCACCAGGAATCGTCTCCCCTTTTGTTTCTTGTTTTTCCAACTCCGACATTCTAACCCAAAAGCCCTAACACAAACCATTAAACGAAAAAAAAGATGCACTAACAAGCTCAAATTGGAGAAGGAAAACAATGTTCATCACATTCATCCATTCAGTACCAGCAAAACCCTAAATCTCACAAGCCAATAAAACCTCAGCTAATTCCCCGTACAAAAATTGCAGATCAGGAACAACCAATAAACAGAAATCACTTACAAGGCCTCGCCAATCTATCCAAAGGTCCAGACATCGCAATACTCGATCACCACCAACCGATTCCTGATGGCCGAACAATCTATCGATCGATCAAGAAAGCAGCACCAAATCTTCAACCACTGAAAAACAAACTTTAATCAGCTGAATAAACTGAAATAATTAAAGAAAACACCTATAAATCTTCCCGGATCGAAAACTCAAGAGTTCAATTCAGAGTAAAGCAATACCTCCAAAAAGTACCAGCACGAATCACGAGGCTGATCCTACGGTAATAAATGCATCAACATCCGTAACGGCGACTGGAATTAAATTCAGAGAGAGAAAAAAGAAAATAAAACGGCCGTCCGGAAAAAAAAAGAAAAAGTATTAATTACATAAATGCGTATATGTATCGCCGGATAACTTGAGCGACGGCGATTTTAGAGAGAGAGAGAAGAGAGGGAGTGGGGGAGACACTAGGGGGGTAAAGGATTATCTGCGGGAGGCTGCATTTTAGTGGGGGAGCCGTGGGACCCAGTACACGTGGCAGGAGGAGCGGGGGAGAGGATGGAATGAGGAAATAGGAATGTCCCCCTGCCCTCAAGCGCCAAAATGGATTCGGGGAGGCGACCCTCAAGTTTTTGTACAGTAGTGTATTATTTATTTATTACGGGTACCGGCTGGTCAGGGCCCGGTGAGCTCATTAATGCACATGATTGGCACGTGATTTGTCCATCATTATGTTCTGGTTATCACAAAATGGTGTCGGCGCACAGTTAATAACCACTTTGACTTTCTTTTCTTTCTTTCTTTTATTTTTTAATAATTTATTTGGTTGAATTAAGGTAAAGAAGTGGCCACCAGCTTGCCGTGCAATAGTAAGAGTACCTTTTTTTTTTTTTTTGGAATTTGTATTTTATCGTAAGTAACTATTTTTTAATAATTTTTTCTGTTGGAAAAATATTACATAACATAATTCTTAAATATTATATATATACTACATGTGATATTTTTTGATAAAAAAATAGTCATGAATGACAAAACGTAAAATTTTATATAATAAAAATGGTAAGTTGACCACCACAAAAAATTTACACGTTAAAGTGTAAAAACGATTATAGTTTGAATTACAAAATACAATTAGCCCTTTTTTAGCCCTTTTATCTTTTACATCCTTCATGAGATATATCAATACAAAAAAAAAATTGATATAAAAATTAATTAAATAATAACTCGAACATAAATTCCGTAAATCCACATAAATTAAGACAAACTCTTATATATTTAGTGAAATTCAAATTCATTTATTGTATTAATTTACGAGGATCTCATATTTAATTATTAGATCAATTTATATTTAAATCAATTTAAAATTATAAATAAAATTGTATTTAAATCAATTTAAAATTATAACCTACCTTGTGAGAGTGTATGCGTCATTTTAATATAGATTACAACATCGGTTATAATTTTCATTTTAGATGATGCTTCTGAGAAAATTATTTTAAATTAGACTAGAAAAATAGATTTTCTTGATAATCATAAATGTTGAGTATCGGTTTATGTGAATTTATTAATGTTGTTACAATTAACGTACGTCGAATTAATTTATATAATTGTAAAATTGATGTCAAAAGTCAAGAAAATTAGGTATAATTTCAGAAGAAAGAAATGTAAAAGTGAAATATCTACATTCAAACCTAACTTCATGTGAGGGTCGTACAATATTCATTAATGAAATTGAGTTGGGTGCACTAACAAACCAACAACAGCTAGAGACTTAGAGGACCACCAGCCTCCAGCTGCCTATATTCTGACCTTTCTCAGTAGTTTGACTTTATCAACTATGATGTGTCTATTCATTCTCTTGTACCTGTACAATAATGTATGTATAAGGTTTTTTTTTTTTTTTTTATAATTTGTGTTGCACAAAATCAAGATTATAAATTATTCGAGTCGGAGCATATTATTGTTCAAATTTATTTAAATTGATATCAAGTTTGAAAAATTATGTTTAAATTTGATTTGTTTTGTAATAAAATTTAAGATATGATAAAGACATAAAATTGTTCGTCTATTTAAAATCAAAGGGCCGATTACAACTATCTTCCTTAAAATTTAATATAATTGCAAATATCTTATCGTTACTTGATAAAGTACCTATTTAATTTTAATATTTGTCTAATAACGAGCCCGTATATTTAGCCTCTACTAGATTTTCACTCAATCTTTGTTGTGAACTCACTAAAATGCTATTTTAGATTATAAATTATAATTATATATATTTTTTTTTTAAAAAAATATTTTTATTAACTAATATTTTCTATGTATTATTTATTTTACCCACCCTTATTTTTTTATTTTTTCAAATATATATATTAAAATAAATACGTCATGGCCAATTGATCTTATTTCTTTTTGTCTTTTCAGGGAAATCCAATGCCCTTCTTGCTTCTTCTGGTCTAATTCTCCAAGTCCAATAGATCATATATTTTTCAGGCATTTCATCTAACACGTTTAATGCAAAATTCATATCTTGACCAAATTAAAAAAGAAATTCACTCAATTTTTATTAATAAAGCGATGAATATATATTAATAAAAAAATGTAATTACCATGCAATATATTCTAAAGCCACTTTTATCAAAGAAAAAAAAAAGAGAGAGGAAAAATAAAATAAAATGCAATTAGTGATTCTGATATTTAATCTCCACCACTGTTCATAGTGGCAATGGCTGCCTTCTTTTTATCTTTGGGTTTAATATAATTTACGTATTTGTGATATTACAAATGAATAAATTATATTTTTATAAAAAAAATAATAATTTATTCATTGTATTTTTTAAATAAAGCACTTTATCTTATTGTCTAAAGAGGTAAATATTATTTTTATAAAAATACTTTATTTATTTATAATATTACAAAAAATTGGTTGCATTTTTTTCTTTCGTCGTTTTCTAAAGTCTTGTGTATGTGTGTGTGTGTTTTTTTTTATAATATATTTGGAAGTGGGTAAACTTGGACAGAAGCTAGTTTAGGGCAACCTAGGCTGGTATGTCAGTAAACCAGACAAAATGACAGGCCTATGCCTTGTCTTTTTTGCATTTTCCTTTTCGGCTCAGAGGCTTGGGGAAAGAGCGGGCACGGTACACTTAATTAATATTTACAAATTCAGATAAAGAAAAAAATATATATTAGTTTTGAAGGAGGTGTGATGATGAGAGATATTTAAAGAATGTCTTTTGAATAATAAACAATTAAAAACTAACACAGCAGAAGTTCGTATCTGTATACATAGCGGGGAAATTCTAGCATAAATTGGTCAGACATTAATTCATTAATTAAATAATAAATATAATATATTTATCATTTATAGTCAATATACTTCAAAAATTATTCGATACAATGTATGTCAAATAAATAAATATGATTAAAAAAATTTAAATTGTTCAAAGTCGTCCTAATCAAATCGAATTGAATTGTTTTTCATGATATATTTTTAAATCGCAATTCTAAATTTAGAGTAAAATTGCACCGCACTATTAGTTTAATTTTAATTCAATACTTAAAAAAATGGCCAAAAACTTCACTGCACTGCTAAATATATAATTAATTTTCTAAATTGTATATATAATGATTCAACAAAAACTTAATTTTTAGGAGAATTTCATACTGAATTATATAATCCCAAAATTCATATGTTATCAAAGATTTACATTACAAAGTTCATTTTTGTAAAATTTATATTTGAACTTTATACAAATTTACATACATATATATGTTTAATTCTTTAAGCCCATTCAAATTTTAAGCTCAAGATTGTCTCAATTTTTCATTCATTTATTTTTGGAAAAAATGCAAGCAATTCCCTTGTGATATCGAAAATGAGCAAATTACCCTCTTATGAAAAAATAAATAGCGATTTACCTCCCTATATTTTTTAAAATACAATAATTTATCCCCCCTATGATTTTTAAAATAAAGCAAGGAGGTAAATTGCTTCATTTGAAAAGGTACAAGGGGGTAAATTGTTATACTTTTTCATAGAGGATAATGTGCTCATTTTCAATATCACATGAGGGTAAATTGCTATTCACCCATTTATTTTCTCCTATCTTTTTTTCCTCCCTCTTTTTCTCTTACCGTTTTTTTTGTTCTGTCTTTCTACCTTTTATTTCTATTCTACTTAAAACCGACCATTGTCCGTTGTTTAATTAGGTATTTTCTTATTGGATTAATATATATGATCTTATATTTTAATTTACTTAAAAATTTGTAGAGAGTGTTGGTGGTCTATGGTGCATAATGTTGATTTTTTTTGCTTGCTACATGCAAACGCTTGTTTCATTTCTTAATTTTGTTAGTTTTAACATCTTATTTTTGTTATAAATATTAAAACTGCCAAATCGTTCGAACATTATCTTTGATTTTATTTTAAAAGTGATAATTTAAAAAATTATTTTATAAAACTGTCAATGACAATTCAATTTGAAAATAGATTTAAAAAAACCGAAATTGCACTGGTAGCACGCCTACAAATAACGACACAATTCGGACATACTTTAGATACGACACCCACATGTCTAAAAAAATAAAATAGAAAAAAAAAAGGTGTCGAACACTGATTTTTTTGTCAAATAAATTAAAAAAAATTGAGCTGTCTTTTCATTTAAAAAGGGGGGGGGGGGGGGTTTGGGTTAATAAAGTTTAATAAAAAAAAAAAAACAAATTAATTCACTCATTTGAGACTAAAAGCTTTGGGATGAAATTATTAAAAATTCTGGAGGTGATCATTATAATTTAACTAAATTGAATAGATATAAATTTTTCATTACATACTTTTTAAAATAAAGTGATTATGTATCTTTTTGAAGTCACATTTGGTTAAGAATTTAGACATAAAACATGTTTATTTTATGCTTAATTTTCTTATTTTTAATATTGCAATTTACCTCCTTCTAATATTACACCAAAAAATTACACCTTTATAAAAAAGTAATAGCAATTTATCCCATATATTTTTTAAAACGGACCGATTTACTTCCCTATTTTCATTCTAAAAAACACAGGTAGGTAAATTGCTCATTTGCAATATTAAAAGGAGACTGCTTGCATTTTTACCTTTAATTTTATGAGAAATTGGGAATATATATAATTAAAAAAATTATTATATAATAGTGTCAGTACTGTGTCATGTCTTAATTTTTTTAAAAAAAAAAACTTTTGTGTTGCTATGTCTGGATCACTGTATTTGTGTCGTACAATATAGATACCAATCAAATAATGAATATGTAGTTATTGTATAATTGATTGCGTTTGGACTAAATTTGGTTTGAATCAAAATTTTACAGCGTGGCATTGGATTAATGCATGAATCCTACTGACCGCTTAGACTTAGTGCTCTCCCTCAACTTTACAGTATTATTATTTTAATGGCAAAAGATGCATATATGGCCTTCTTCTTTACAAAATAAAACTGTTTAATTTCCCACTTATCCCTATATGTTTTGTTTTATGGTAAAATTGACTTTATTGTTCTTGTGCAACAATATTCTAAGGATATATATATATATAACGCTTCTCCAACAGAAGCTGATCAGCCTGATCGATCTGCCTCGGGAAGAGAAATTATAACTAAAAGCGTGTTCATCCAAAAGAACGCTATGGGTTTCGTTCTGATGAAGAAGAAGAGCCTTCTTTTTCTCCTCTTTTCTGCAGCTATTTTCTCCACCTCGTTTGCAGGTACGTAAGACAACAGCAATTTTCCCATTAATAATTACCCGGATTCAGCATTTTTCTTCCGGGTCGAGCACCTAAAAATTCAAATCCAGTCATAAACACGGGTCGGGTGAAAAATCTCATCATAATCGTTCAGCATTATGTTTTGGCCTTACTTTTGCTCAATTTGTGCATACAGTGCGACTATCCAAATCATTGGACAGCCCAGAGCTGAAGGAAATCGCAACGACTAATAACGACTTTGAATCGCGGGAGAATGACGACTTAGAACTGTGGAAGCAACAACGCCATGATGATGAGATCCAGGAAAGAGTTCTCAGAGTGGAAACAAATGACTATGGAAGATATGATCCTGCGCCGGCACTTGTGAAGCCGCGTTTCAAACTCATTCCCAACTGATCAAAGTGATGAGGAGATTTTCATTCGCTTTGAGGAGTATATATATATATATATGTAAATAAATATTTTTTGCAACAGTACTGTACATAGCAATCCTTTTTCTCTTGTTACCTATACAAATGTTAGTTTGCACTTGGAATGCAGCAAAGTGAAGTTGAAGTAATTAATGTACCAGAAATTGTAACTCAAATCGGATATGATTAGATTCAAATTAATTAATTAACTATATAGTAATTACAAGACACTCGACAAGTGATTGATATACAATTCAATAAAGTGACCAATTATATAAAAAGTGATTGCTTTTTTGTTCAATCAAACATAATACTGACATGATTTAGTCCTTAATAACATAAGGTTTCAATTTTTTCGATTCAAATAACATTAATCCGTCACATTTTATCATATTAAATTATGATGGATTGGAATTGACGTACTTAAAGTCATGGATGTCAAATCCCAAGTAATAAATTCTTTGGACCAATGTGAGTAATTATAAATTAAAAAGAACTTCAAACTCTTCGATTCTATATTTAAAATATGCTTTTAAAAAAATTCATGGATTTCGAATTATTCTATATTGGAATTATTTAAAATTCTTATTTACACATCAGCTACATAACTAAGTATAGCTTTGGAGAGTTTTGCAACTGCTTTTGAATGGATGAATTTGAAATTATGAATTTCAAATATTTAATAATTATTTTTTTTTATAATTCTAGGTTTAAAGAATTTCAATTCTTTAATTTTAATTTTCAATACGTTTTATTGAAAAATGATAGATTCTAAATTCTTATAATTTTCTTTTTTCGAATCTTCTCTTAAATCCAAATATAAAACAGGCCATCAATTTGGGTGAAATGGGGCCCAAATCGGGAAAAACACCTCCCTTATATTTGGATTTGTGTTTTAAATGTTTTGTTTTGTATTTTGAAGATAGAGAGAGAAAAATAGAGATAAGCGTGGGTTGAAAATAGATGGTATGTTTGAATTGTGTTTTGAAGTAATTTAAAATACTTTAAAATAAGTGGTGTAGTTTGATGTTGGGATTTGAGAGACAAAAATCACGGTTCATTGTCAAATCATATTTCTTTTATATATAAATATTATATGTTTAATGTTTGTATTTTTTGGAGACAAAAATCACTATTTATTGTCAAATCATGTATCTTTTATATTATTAAATATATATATAAAATTAAAAAATACAATAATAAGGTGTAAAAATACAAAAATAAATATTATGTATGTTTTATCTTGTCTCGGTCGAAACCATAAATCCAAACATTGCCCTCTTGTTTTGGACCCATGAAAGTCCAGACTGCCCGCAATTTCCCCGTGTTGGCATAACTTCAGAATGTGTGGAGAAGCAAGAGCGATAGTGATAGCTCCACTTCCAAGTTGCCAACAGAATAAAATACTGTACTTCCTCAATATGTCTATTATTATTTTTTTGGATAATTACATTTATACTCTCAATTTATAATTTATTTATATAAATTATTGTTATTTTTGATATAATTATAAAAATTATTTCTAGCTACAAAAAAATAGGTGTAGTTTGCGTATTGTTGTTGAAATTTTTTTAGGGATGTATGCGTAAAATTTTCAAAAGTATTGATAGTTTGTGTGAAAGACAAATAATAACGAACTCCCCTAAAATTTGTCATAATTATAATTACTTCATCGTTATTTGAAAATTTATAAATACTCTGTAAAAAATTATAAATAATCTAATAAATGTCATCTTGTGACAACTTATTGTAGGGAGTATTTGTTAGAATATTATAATTTCATGGGAGTATTTATAATTTTAAAAATAATGAGAGAATATTTGTAATTAAGACAAACCATATGAGAGTCTTTTGTAACTTACCATTGTGTAAATAATGATAATATTTTTTGTGAGTGTATATATAATTTTTCAAAATATATGAATAATTTGTATAAATAAATTATAAATCAAGGAGTGCAATAATTGTCCAAATAAAATAATTTTATGAACTTGAAAAAAAAAGAAAAAAGAAATCCAACTTTAATTTTTTTTTTTTGACAGACCAATTTTTTCTTGTTGTGTATCTGAAATTTCAAAGCTAAAACACAAAAAAAACCATATCCGATTTATTTACATATTAATATTTTTAGATATTTATTTATTTTTATATAAAAAATACAGATTTTTTGCTAATACTAGAAATTAAGACCCACAAATTTACGATTAAAAAATAATTAATTATTTATAATTTGATATAGACCTTCCTTTTCCCTTTCATCAGAGATAACTAACGCCGTTAAATAAACCGTCATCTTCCCTCCCTGTAAATTGTATACATGAAGCGTAACTAAGTAATGAAAGAAGAGGAATCAGACAGAACCTTGCCTCTCTCTACTTTCCACGTCTCTTCTCTCTCTCTCTCTCTCTCTATATATATATATATGTATATGTATACTTATATGTAATTATTCATTTTATATTATATATAAATGTTTATACTAATATTTTTGTGTATATATAAATCACTGACTCTCACACACTCGTACGCCTCTCATATTCTTCTCTAGGGTTCGTGAGTGGGCAAACGGTACCGCTCGATCACGTAAGTTTCTTTAGTTTCTATGTGGGGATTCAATACAGTGCTGATGTTTTGTCAGGTATGTGTGTCTCTGTGTGTTTTTGGTTCTCGTTTGCGGTAAAAGTATGTTTATAGGAGGTGAGAATGAAAATTATGTGAATTCTAGTTGGTATATAATTGCTGTTTACGCGTCAAATTCTATTCAGCTGTCTTGGTTCGAGCTGGCTGTGTTTCTAGGGTTTGTCATAGTATTTTCCTTTAAAAATAGTGGATGAAAATAATTATGTTTTTCATTTTTCCTTTTTGCTACGAGTGCAAGATTATTGGTTGCAATTGTTACATTTATTTATGTTGTTAATTGTTCTGTGTTTTTGTCGTGTGGGATTCAACTGCTATTTGTATGAGTAAAAAGTATACTGATCAATTATTTGGCTAGTATGCACTTTTAGCTTGGGTTAATGGAACCCAGGAAAGGATTTAATCCGAATTGTTGAAGATGTAGATAATCAGCAAAAGTAAAATAGGAAATCAATCAGGGATTCTGATTCAGCTTATTGTTGAATTCTGTTGGTGGTCTGTATTTTTGTTTCATTGAGCTTCTTTATAGAACAATTTGGTCGGTAGTTGATATTAATTTACTAAGATCTAAATCCATCTTGTGTAAGAATCATAATTGGGCAGGTATATCTCAAAGTTATTCAGTTTCTATGCACACCTTTTTGGATGATGTTCTAGAATATGATTTTTGTTTCTGCATATCTTCCAAGTTGTAGTCTCATTAATGATGTTTTAATCATCTGAAGAACATTGGGATTGGTATAATACATTTACCTAGAATTGAGGATTAATGTTGTGGTCACGAATCTCTAAGGCTTGATATACAGCTTACCAAGATATCTGGGTTATGGTTGGGGATGTTTTATTATTTACAACATTGTCAGATAGAAACAGGGATCATCGTTTTTGGACTTTCTAACTACTTGTTAGATGTTGTTGACAGTTACTTTGTACTGCAGGTAATATTCTGCTGATGTCCTTCTTTTATTTTGAGACTGTTAATATAGAAAGCAGTTGGTCATAAGTTATCAATTCTTTGGTCTGTACTTGAGAAGAATGGGGGCTGTTTGTTGTGTCGCTGCAAAGGATAAAGCTATAGTAAATGGATCACATTCTGAAACATTGCAGAGGCATGTCCGCTATTCACCATCTTGGAGCTTTAGATGGGATAACCGTGGACGAGTAGCTGGGGAAGAGACACCTGCATATTGCTTACGCGATGGAGGTGGTGGACATCAACGAGTAGAAGTAAAATCTGGAACTATGGTTGAAACTACATTTGCTTCTCATGAAGGTGGTCCATTAGATAGTTTCAGGTCACCTTCAGAGCAGAAGTCCCCAATTTCTGAAAGAAATGCAGGTAGTTTAAGACTTCCAGCTTCTGGTAAGTTACTATATGGCACACCGCCACACCCTACTTGTTAATGCTAAGTGAGGTAACTGGGGTGAACTTGTTTGACTCTGGTTCTATTTTCCTGAGATTCTTTTTTATTCATCTTCATGATGGTGAAGTGGAAAATATATTATATTTCTTGTCTTTATCATTCTACTGTATTATCAATTGGTGCAAGGATTTTTAGATGTTATTAGGTAATAAGAAAGGGAAGGGAGATATCACGAAATATCTCTCTCGTACAAAAGTGGGTGATACTCAGGCAGACTTCTTTCGTGCAGTTTCCATGCTTAGTTGAAGAGGTCTCTAATTGAATAAGAAAATAAAATATTTTATAACGTAAATAATTATTGACAATGAATGAGGATATCGAGGATCTTGCTTTTATGGTCAACCTAGTAATATGTTCCCTATTCTGCTGGGTCGAATCTTGTAAAGTTAATGTAGAAGCACCCGGAAGCAGAGGAGTAGATTTATGAAATTCTTATATTTGGTGAGGTATAGATGCTTTTTACGTATCATGTGGTTCCGGCTTGAGCGGGAAGGGGAGAGGGCATAAAATGTTGAAAGTTCTCTGGTTGCCTCTTGCAGTTAATCCTTGTTCAAGGTCACATGAGAGGATGAGCTACTCAGAAAGAATGTTATGGTTGCAGATAGTTGTAAAATCTCTCTGGTTGTGCTTTGTAGTTGATTGAGCTTTTCTTCAATGTCTAAGAAGACTTAAAGCTTGCAGATTTTGGTGGATTGTTATTGTCCATAGTATAGTTTGGATGAAGTTTGACTTTTACCATGTCCCAATCAAAGATCTCTAATCACAGAGAAATATGAAACTCTCAGTAACTTGATGCTGTTCCAGCATTATAATTAATAGTTGGAGCATATTTATTAGAGATTAGTTGTCTCCATTTGAACAAAGTGGAAATAAGTTGCATCCCATGTATCAAGTTCTTCTCCAGTATGTCCTAGCAGAATCATGCTTATCTCTGAGATTTACATGGAGAAGACAAGAAAAGATGTTAACTTTGCTCTGGTTCTGTATTTGAGAAATTTTCATCTTTTGCAGATCAAGCTATCTCGCAGAATCTGGTAGAGGTACGTTTAGAGTGTAAGTTAGTTTTGGTACTTCTTAATCGTTAATCCATGTAAAATGCAAATATGTGGCATGCAAATTTTCTTCTGAAGTTTGAATCGTGTATTTCTCTTCTCCCTCTTCACTGCTCAGGTGAAGGAGTCAACAGAATCTCCATCTGTTTCACATCAATCCCCTGTAAAGCTATCTTCCTTGGCCCCTTCAGTTTCATCGATTTCAGCATCTCCTCGGTCTTCCCACAGTCACCTTCCTCCTCCAAACTTGACTCCTTCAAGATGGCATCACCGATCTCCCGGACATCAGCTATTACGTCACCTGTCAGATATCCGGATTCCAGAATACAAGTCGCCAACATTCTCAATTTCCGAAGAGGCCTCTTTGTTTGCTTGGGGAAATGAATCAACCAGGGGATCCAATGGGTCTTCAGATAGCTGGTCAATCCCTGTCTTTTCAGAGCACATGACTACTAGGAGAGAGAGGTGGTCATTTGATAGTGAAAACTCAGGCATCAGTAGGGACAAAGTCACCAGGTCTAGTGGCCGAAAATCAAGATCTACCTCTGATGATCTACAAACTTGTGGTGTTTGCACAAAACTTTTGACTGAGAGATCCTCATGGTCGTGGAGCAGCCAAAAATTAATATCAACTAATGAACTGGCTGTGGTTGCTGTTTTAACTTGCGGACATGCTTACCATGCTGAATGCTTGGAGCATATGACTCCTGAAACGGACAAGTATGACCCAGCTTGCCCAGTTTGTTCTTCTGGGGAGAAACGGACTGCTGAAAAGGCATTGAAAGCTGAACTGGATTTGAAGGCCAGAAAGAGATCTAGGAAACGTGTTGTTGACAGTGATCTGAGCAGTGATATTGTGTTTGATCACCATAAACAGAGTGGAGTTGAGGAAAGGAGTTCTAAGATGGGCTCAAGTACGAGCATGAAGAGCTCGCAAGGAAAGCCTTTTCTGAAACGGCACTTCTCATTTAGCTTGAAACCTACTAGGTTGTTGTCTGAGAATCAATCTACTCAGAGAAAGGGCTTTTTCTGGTCCAGATCTAGCAAGAACTGAACTTAAGGATACAAAGTAAGTGTCCAACTTCATCACTCTGATAGAACCGAGTAACATGTTATCTTTCTTTATCATGAGATCTCACTAGAAGCAAATGTTAGTGGGATGAGTTTTGACACATCTGCATACTACAATTTCCTGGGAAATTCTGCAATTTGATTTATTTTGTTTCACGTTTTGTGAGCAGAGATGGTTCTACGTGTAACCTCGATTCCATGGTTGCTCTACTGTCCCAAATATTGGAGAGTAAACCATGAAGGAAGCAGGCTGTAGGCCACCAGTATCTTCATCGGCGCAAGGCAGGCATAGGATAGCTGCTGCTGAGACACACTGTAAAGAATTGGTATAACACTAAATGAAGTTTCAATTCATTATACAGGAAAAGAAAAAGAAAACAAAGGGAAGATAGCGGGAATGTGAATTCCCTATTGACTATGCTTTGTTTTGTATAGTGGTGATGTTTGGTTGTTTCATGTGGTAAGTGCGCATCCCAATCATCTGTTGGCCAATATCTTGTAATAGCCATCACGACGGCAGATATCTGAGTCTCTTACGGACATTATGTGGTTCCCTTTACCTTTTTGTCCCCTTTCGCTTTGTTGTTTTTGATTTTTTTCTCTCTGGGGTGGGGCAAGGGTGGAATGGGAGTTGATGTTGAGCTTCCTGTCAACCCAATACCAGTTAAATATGAACCAACCAATTGCAAAGTCATCACATTTATAAAAGGAGCTACATGATTTATGAAATAGAATTTCCAAATTACTGTTGGGGGCAGCAAATATTTAAACTTGAGGCGGATGTGATTCAATGATAGTTATGCCTGAAGCTGGTTCCATCGATCATAAGCTGCTCTATACTGTGGCGTTGTTCTCCAAAAGGGGTAAATGTTGGCAATTGTTTCGTCTAAAAGGCTGTATGATGATGTTTAATCTGCATGCGCTCGTCCAGGAAACACGCATTTCCTTAGCATTCAAAGTAATAATCAACACAACAGACTTGTTCCACGTAATAAAAAGAACTATATTTGCTTGCAGCTAGTGAATTAAAATACAGAGATACCAGAGAGACTCAAAAAGTGAAAAACAAATGTCCAATAGAAACTGCACCCTGTCACAGGATCTTCTGAGAAGATGATACACCACATCTACCGAGACCTGTTTTGCTCCCATCCCGTATGGACTACAAGGCATTTCAATCCTTCCCAAAATCAGTGCTATAGTGCGCGCTGGATTCAAGTTTCTTCGCTTCATTTAGTTTTCTCACAGCCTGGAAAATTTTCAAGCATAAAAGTAAAATTCCCCCGTGAACAAATGTGGAAACCACAAGATTACCAGAGGAGAATCCTTAGTTGAGAAAGGAACCAGATAAACAAGTTTTATGAACAAGCAAAGGCATGCACACACATGAACTAACAGACGATGCACATGGACCACGAATAATAAGTCTATGTATGATGGCATTCCGACATTCCAATATCTGAAACTTTATAATGTATGACATCCCATAAAGGAATTGGTAAGTTGAATATTCATATATCTGAGATGCATGATAGTTTACCTTCATGAAATCTTCATGGATGACATAATCACGCTCCGCACGAATTGCTGACATACCAGCTTCCGTGCAAATATTACGAAGGTCAGCCCCATTAAAACCCTGGAAAATGGAACATGTTAAGCAAAAAACTCTTCAGCAACAAGGTTGGATAAGTGTCTTTTAGCTTACCTCTGCAAGTTTAACAACAGCTTCATAATCAATTTCGCCATGTTTGGCTATTCCAGCTGCATGGATCTTCAGAATTTCCATCCTTGACTGTTCATTGGGCAATGGTATTTCAATTTTTCTATCTAAGCGACCAGGACGAAGAAGTGCAGGGTCCAGAACATCAGGTCTGTTTGTTGCCATTATCATTTTAACCTGCGCATGACAATCCAAATCACATCATGTTGTAGCAAGGCCAGTATGTTACTCGGATATTTTGTGCCTGGCTGCTCATGTCTATGCAATAATGATACATTCAATACTTAATAGCAAGAACAGAACCTTTCCGAGCTGATCAAACCCATCAAGCTGGTTTAGTAACTCCATAAGGGTCCTTTGAATTTCACGGTCAGCACTAGTTCCCTCGCTAAACCGACGTCCACCAATGGCATCAATCTCATCCATAAATATGATGCATGGCTTCACACAAAGAAAAGGGGGTCCTTGATGTTACGCAGTTAATAAAGCTCTTACATTCAGTCAACAAAATACCATATTGCATCTAGTACATACCTGGTGATCACGAGCATACCCAAACATTTCCCTGATCAACCTTGCACTCTCACCTATATACTTATCGATAATAGCACTTGATACAACCTGCACAACTACAACTGGTAAGAAGCTAACAAAATGATATGACAACTGCTATAAAACAGGGTTTCTATAAGCCTACCTTTAAGAAATTGGCATCTATGTTACTCGCAATAGCTCTGGCCAACAATGTCTTCCCAGTTCCAGGAGGCCCATAGAGAAGTACACCCTAGAACAAATAAACAAGGCATTAACGAAAACACAAACCAAGGGTAATAAAGTTGCCAGGTGTTCTCTGACAAATGTTACCTTGGGAGGTTTGATGCCAACTCTAATGAAGAGTTCAGGATTCATTAGAGGTAATTCTATGGATTCCCTCAATTCTCGGATTTGGTCTGACAGGCCACCCACAGCAGAATAACTAACATTTCCAGGATCTTCATGGAGCATATTATAAACAACTGGATCTACCTGCACCAAACATCATAAAATAATGAGTCAGAGAAACTTGGATTGAACCATTTTGAGTTTTAACCTGCCAGATAACACTATTATACATATTTCACCTCACGAGGAAGAGCTCGCATTATTGTGAGTGTTGTCATATCAAGAACTACCCTGGTGCCTGCTGTAAGTTTATCTTTGTCCACTTTACTGCGGCAACCCACCACATATCTTGGGCCACTGCTGGCCTTGACTATCACTGAGAAAATAATAAAAATGATGTTCATTTCTTGAACAGAAACTAGAGAATAAGACTAACTATGGAAACTCCTAGAGATCATGATGTCATCACAATCACCCAGCCTGTTAATGATCAAACAACCTTAGACACAGCTGAGACAGATCTATACAGTAATACAGTTGGTCTACTGAGCATTTATGGAAAAGAGCTCAGAGATTGTGCAGAACACATTTATCAGTTCTACCAAGGTGGCAGAAACAATATTCAGCGATCAACTCTTAGAAAATAAACAGATACTTTGAAAAAATAAAAGAAAGCAAATAGATGTCTTACAGCGCTCATTGTCCAGAGGCCTTAGAACTTCTCCTATGATCTGCCCAACACTCTGGAGTGATTTCAAGTCATCTTCTGTTTTAGCATACTCCTTCTTTGTAGTTCTTAAATTCTCCCTTGCTATTAAAATCATATAATGCCCATTAGTCACAGCAATAGTGCATTACAGATGTGAAGACAAACCCAATATCATATAGAGGCAAACGTTGCTTCAACAAGTCTAGTTTTAGATTTGATCTATCATCAGAAGGAGCACGAACCACATTAGCCAAAGAAACTAAGTAGCAGAACTTACAAAAATCAGCATGCACCAAACAATTAATCCGACTAGAGAAACATATGAACTGAAATTGATATGCGTTCTATCTAGGACGGGAAAAAAAGGGCGCAGAAGGGAAGGAAAATGTAGCATTTGCTTCTTTCCAGAAGCAAACAGGTCAACACCTATGGAACAATACATTCACTCAGTATTTACATAGAATGCTCGAACAAGCCTAATAAAGAAAGTGGCTGGAGCAATCAGAACAAGCATTCGCTAGGAAGTGTCCTACAAAAGCAACAAGTTCCAAGCAATCATCCAAAGACCAGCCCACAATAGCAGTAGTGAGACTCACACAGAAAAAAACTACAACACGAATTTCACAACCTAAGCTGTTCCACCGTTTCCAGCTTAATGCCTGATCAATCAACTGAAAGCCCAATTTAGCTTGCTCAGCCAAAATGAGATCCCACACCCCGCTCAGTTCCATCAAATTGTCAAATCTCAAACCTGGATATTGCATCTTCACATGAAAACCCTATAATAGCAAATTCTCCACTCTTCATCCAATTTCTTAGCTCAATAGAACGAGTAAACACTATAATCCCCAATAACAGAATGCTAGATTCTATAAATTTCCTACAAAACACACTACTAACTAGAACCAGAGAAAATCTGGAAATACACAAAAACACTGCATAGATAAAAAAAAAAAAAAAAACCCTGCGGTAAAGCAAACATAAGTCCAAGCAACAGCGCCGCTTTAAAATATCCTAAAATTAAATAGGTGAAATAGGGTTAAGTAAGCGGCACCAGATCGAACACGGCCTTCAAGTTCTTTGTGACTTAGAAGCTTCTTCCGGTACTCCGCAATCGCCGACTTGCGGCGGGCGTCATCGCTGCTCTCGCTAGCCATTGCCGGTCTCTTTCC
>NC_026154.1:16389334-16394906 GCF_000512975.1 Sesamum indicum
ATAAATAATTTTACTATTTCTTCCAGTTTAAAAATGATCCCGACTCGGCTTGCTATCCAAGAAAGGGATATTTCTTATACTGGCGAGCCTGGGCCCAATATTAACGGTCCATTAAGGCCCATTTAACGGGATTCGGCCCACTAAATGATATTTCTTATAATTATTTTTTTTTTCTTTCAACCCACTACTCCATTTTTCTCTCATGTTCTCCATTTTTTTGTCCTCGCAAATTTTTCATAAGTTAAATAAACTCTATTACAATTAATTTTTTCTCAATCACATTCTTCATATTTATTTTTTCTTACAAGTTTTCATATTTTTAATAAACCCACTATTATAATTTTTTTTCTTTCTTATTTTATCCTATATTTTTCGTTTCTCACATACTTGTTTCTTTTTCATCATCTTCACTACTATTTGCGTCTTTCTATAGTTCTTTTTTTTCTCTTCATCTCACACTATAGAATTTTATATACTCGTGTAAACAACATGCAAAAACCACTAGTTAATATAAAAATGTAGTTGAAGCTCAATGGAAAAATAAAAATATAAATGATAACGAATTTTCTTTAGGTGTTTTATAATTATAAATATTTTCTTATTATTTAAAAAATTACAAATGCTCTATTGTGACAATTCAATATAGGGGGTATTTGTTAGGATATTTGTAATTTTATGAAAGTATTTATAATTTTTCAAACAAATAGAATGTATTGTAATTAAGACAAATTTAAGAAAAATCATTTATAATTTATCCTAAAAAAATATTGAATAGACTTTAATTATGGCTCTTCAATATTTAAAACTCCAAAATTAAAAAATAAAGTCAAATTTATGTACTTAGTGTTCGTATAATATATATATATATATATATTTCTATAATAATGATCAAAGTATTAGACTAGATATGTTCCTTTTATCCGGTAACAGTGAGATGATCACCAAAATTACTAATATCAACTAGTAGAGTTCAGGTTAGACATAAAAAACGTAAGAATTCCTTGAAGTATTTAGTTATTTTTGGAAAAATTTTACCCAAATCACGTTTAGTTCAACCAAATCAACTATAGAACGAGTATATCGCAGTTGTTATGTGATTGATCACTTTCTTGAACTATACACCGATCACACAGCAAGTGTATGATACTTGTCATATGATCAATTGAGATTCGGCCTAGCTCGATTTGAACTAAAATTTCCCGTTATTCTTCCAATTCATGAAGTCATTTGAATAGTTTATATAAACGATGTTGATATATTTTTAAGTCAAATTATATGAATGATTTATTGATACATTTGATAAAACCTAATTCCCACCAAAATTTCCCCAATCAAACACTTTGACAATCTTTTCTATTTTGTTTGAGGATTATGAGAAAGAATCCTGATTAATTATTATCCTCACATGTAAGAAACAATCACAAACACTAATCCAATTTCACCACACAAGAATGTAAATCAAGAAACTCCGACAAAGGGTGGAAGGCAATCAGATTAATGCGGACAACCTTAACACCCCTCCAACCTTTGATTTGATATTTCCTAAAAATAGTGTAAGAATTAACAAAAACAGAGACTCTGCTCATCCCTCCACCCCACAATCCTCCGACAGTATTGCAATCCCAAATTGAAATGAGTTTAATGTAAACATGAATTTCGACAAGAACCAGAAACGGAAGAGACAAATCGGCAAAATGCTTACAGCTTTTTGCAAAAGCAACCATTGAAACCCCAATTTTCTCTCCCATTCTTCCACAGCAGAATCCTCCTCATATTTTATCATCCTCCTCACCAGGAGGGGCAGTTGGAGATAATGGAAAACACGTCTCCACGCCGGTTCACATCCGGTCTCCGCCCTTATCTGCCGCCGCCCTCCGGCATGGCGATCCTCCTGGTTCTTTTCTGCATCATTTTCTCCGACGCCCCGACCGCAGTACACGCTGCGAGAACCGCTGCGCCAGCGAAATCCGATGCTTTTACCCCGCCGGACAATTTTCTCCTCGACTGTGGGAACTCATCCTCCACCACCCTCCCCGGGAATCGTGTTTTCATTGGTGATCAAGAGAGTAGCAAGTATTTGTCCTACGAAGGCCGCGATATCCAAGTCGGCATCGGGCCGGAGCATTCGGAGCTCCAACTCCCCTCGCCGCTCTATCTATCGGCCAAAGTCTTCGAAAGCAACGCCACTTACACCTTTCACGTGGCTCGACCCGGATGGCATTGGATCCGGCTCCACTTCGCCCCGATTCCGAACAACCAGAAGGATCTCAAAACTGCTAAATTCAAGGTGAGCACCAGCAACAACCTCATGCTGGTCTACAATTTCAAATACAAGGAGAACATGACGTGGTCGTTCAGAGAGTACCTCGTTAATGTCACAACCGAACGTTATTCTCTAACCTTCGAGCCGAATCTGGGCAACGTGGCTTACATCAGCGGCATTGAGTTTGTTTCGGCACCTGATATTCTGCTCGGCAATGTGGCCACCGCTGTTTTCCCCAAGGCCGAGTACTCGGGGCTGACGAATGTCGCGTATGAGACTGTGTATCGGCTGAATGCCGGCGACCCGAAATCTACGGGCAGCGAAGCCTCCGTCGAGCCGAATGTGATCACCTATCCTGAGGGCGAGTCACCGCTGATTGCACCGCCGGTAGTTTACGCCACGGCCACCCAGATGGCCAACGCCAATGTTCAGGTCAGAAAACACAGCTCATAGTACTCAAGAAGAAGAATTAAAACGAATTTCAAAATATTTTAGGATAAAATCAAGAATTTTTATGATCGAATCTTCGATTGTAGTTTGTTTCGAACATAAAAATTACTCCCTCCAAAACTTAATTCAATGTTTGGGTCGGGTCAGGTTTGATCGAGAACCCATTTTCTTACACACACAATAGGAAAGATTCAATATTATACATTCTTCTGCTATCTAATTCTTTTATGAAGCTATATAGCTTGACTTCAAAGCAACTTATGCAGGTGCCCAGTTTCAACATCACTTGGAAACTGAATATTGATACTTCATTCCAATACCTGGTTCGTTTGCACTTTGCTGATATAGTGAGCAAGTCTGCTAATGATCTCTATTTCAACGTGTACATCAACGGAAAATCAGCAATTACGGGCCTGGATTTAACCACAGTTGCTGGCGGCTTAACATCTGCTTACTTTGCTGATTTTGTGGTGAATTCAACTATGGTTTCGACCTTGGACCCATTGACAGTTCAAGTCGGGCCGATGAACGAAAATGTTGGAACCAAGAATGCACTTCTCAATGGCCTTGAGGTGTTCAAAATGAATAGCTCTGTCGGCAGCCTTGATGGTGAGTTTGGCGTTGATGGTGCAAATGGCAGTAATGATGTCAATGGCACGGTTGCAGCTGTTGGATTCGCGATGATGTTTGGAGCGTTTATCGGGTTGGGTGCGATGGCTGTGAAGTGGAAGAAGAGGCCTCAAGATTGGCAGAAACGTAATAGTTTCTCTTCATGGTTGCTTCCTATTCATGCTGGAGACTCGAGCTTTATGTCGTCTAGCAATTTAGGCTCTCGAAAGAGCCAATTCTTCTCACAAACCTTGGGACTAGGCCGATATTTCTCGTTTGCTGAACTGCAAGAAGCAACAAATAACTGGGATCCAAACGCCATCATAGGTGTTGGCGGCTTCGGCAACGTTTACCTCGGCCACATTGATGATGGAGTTAAAGTAGCCGTAAAACGAGGCAACCCTCAATCTGAGCAAGGGATCAATGAGTTTCAAACAGAGATTCAAATGCTCTCCAAGCTCAGACATCGTCATTTAGTGTCTTTAATTGGATATTGTGATGAAAATGCTGAAATGATCCTCGTCTATGAGTTCATGGCAAACGGGCCTCTCCGAGACCACCTTTATGGAAAGAACATGCCTTCTCTTTCTTGGAAAAAGAGGCTTGAAATCTGCATCGGTGCAGCTCGAGGTTTGCACTACCTACACACAGGGGCAGCTCAGGGGATCATTCACCGTGACGTTAAAACAACAAACATCTTGCTTGATGAGAACTTCATTGCCAAAATGGCTGATTTTGGGTTGTCGAAAGATGCCCCAACAACCGAGCAAACACACGTGAGCACAGCCGTGAAGGGGAGTTTCGGGTACTTGGACCCAGAATACTTCCGCAAGCAGCAGCTTACAGATAAATCCGACGTCTACTCATTTGGTGTTGTCCTGTTGGAGGCTTTGTGCGCTCGCCCAGCCATCAACCCTGCTTTGCCTAGGGAGCAAGTGAACTTGGCAGAATGGGCAATGCAGTGGAAGAGAAAGGGACTGCTAGATAAGATCATTGATCCCACGCTCGCCGACCACATCAACCCCGAATCGATGAAGAAATTCGCTGAGGCTGCAGAGAAATGCTTGGCTGAGTACGGTGTCGACAGGCCAACGATGGGTGACGTGCTGTGGAATTTGGAGTATGCTCTGCAATTACAAGAAGCATCATCTCCTGCATCGCCTGCCGTTGTTGTTCCGGTGGCTACTGCTTCTCCTGCAGCTGACAACAAACCGACAACGTCGGCACCCGAGGGTGCTGCGGTAATCCCTACTCAACCTCATGCCGTTGATGAGCACTCAGGAACAGCTATGTTTGCACAGTTTGCTGCTCTCAATGGCCGGTAAATTTGAGCGTCTGATTGATGGATTCGATTATATACGCAGATATAACCAAGCAAGTCGTTAGGTGACCAATGTATGTACACTGCACGAGGCAATCATAATCTCCCAGTTATTCACTATTAAGATTCACTTTTCTTTATATATATATCGACCAAGTTCTGTAATATCATCATTATATATATATCTATATATTGTAACTACGTAATATAAACTCACTATCTCTGTGGGTGTTAAAATTTTTCAACGGCTCTCTCATCATTTTGAGATGTAAAACTCTGCTTTTGTAAATCTGATGAAATTATTCAAAGCCTATTCCTCCCTTAAAAAGCAGTATAGTAGTAGCTTTCTTATTATCCACGTTTCAATCTAGTTGGCCGCTCTCTTTAAATTGTGAATTTATCATTACATACATTTGATAAGTGTAGAGCACTTCTCGTATTCAAGAAATAGCAAGATATTTTATTTTAAATAGTATTATAGAATTTGTATATATATACAAGTATCCCATAATCACTAGTATATATATGAATCGTTTGAGAGGCAAGTTTTTGAAACAACTTCTAACTAGCTCAATCCCAGGCTCCCTAAAAGTAATACAAGATTTGTATTAATTGATTTGAATTTGAGAAAATAATTTAGAGAAATGATTTCAAATTAGTAAATATCAAAAGTACTTTAAATTCACAAATATATAATAAAATATAGTTGTAATGATAAGAATGACAATTGAACCCGAACCCATGGAGACTTGCTCCTAATATAGGGCAGATTCAGGTAAAAAAATTTGACGATAGGGGTGGATAGCGGTTTATATATGCAGGATCAATATTTTCGCTGGCAACCTCAATAGGACTTCCAAGGTTTAGATTGTGGGATTGGTATATGGGCTCGTTTCCAAGGGCAATTGAAGTGCAATCCACCTGAGATT
>NC_026154.1:16394916-16408706 GCF_000512975.1 Sesamum indicum
AGCGATGACTGGTCGCTTAGCCTTTTTTGCATGAAGTCTTTTCGCAATACGAGCATCCATGATAATGCGATCTGCAAGAGAAATTATTTAATCACAATATATGAAAACGACATAATGGGAACAAAGGAGAAGACTAATCACCTAAAGAGCCATGGACTTGGAGGGATGTAACACAGAGACCGGCTAACTTCAAGGCGTTCTTCGTCACGAGCTGTTTAGCTTTATACTGATGTTGGGCGAACCTATTAATCAGGTTGTCATCTAGAACCCCCCCTTGAGTTTTGGGTTCAGATTTTGAGGTATGCCATTCACAAGGAAAAGGCCAAGCTTGATTAAGTGGGGAGCGAATAAAATAGAATTTGTCTTTCCATGGACCAACATTTGATTTTAAATTAGCTATGAAAGTGCAGTGAGATAGAAAAAGCCTTGGTCACTCGACCTCTTTGAGGTCGTGAATTTGTAAAGAGCCTAGAAGTTATCAAAGTCGGGTTCAATCCCCATATGGTTCATGACTATGATAAACGCAAGTATATGGTAAATAGAGTTTGGAGCTAATTGCATAGGGTATATTTCTAATCTAGATAATATACGGGCAACAAGTCGTGAAAGAGGAAAGCACAAGCCTACGTCAAGATGAATTACAAAATGGGACAACAACCTAGAGGAGGTTGGTGCATTCGATCGAAAGAGGAAGGAAGAATGATTTCAAAATTTTGGTGGATATGGTATTTTTTCCCAATCGTTGTAGCAATCATCTGTAAGGTACTTTCAATGCTAAGCTAGGGTTTGTTGGCCAACATTGTTTCATATTTCTCGATGGTCATAGTGGGGGTTACGATTTCTACATCATTTATATCTATCCTAGAAGATGGACCGATTAAAAGGAAAGGAGAGCTCGCAAGGAAGATGTAATTAAAAGGAAAGGAGAGGTCGCAAGGAAGTACATACCTGAGAATGAAGGTACCAAGCAAGCAAATGGCACCTAGAGGTAGTAGATTGCACTTAGAAGAAGCAGATCGTAGATGAGTAGCAGGGCTGAGGTCAAATCCTCATATTTATAGGTGTTACACCATGAAAAAACGTGCCAAGATTAAGGGCTGGATGCTAAGAACAGCAAGAGAATCCAAAAGCTCTGATATGATGACTGTTCACTTCTCTTAGCGTGCTCAGCACACTAAGAAGAAGTGGGGGAGTAATGATAAGTATAACCTTAATTTTATCTAAAAAAGACTATTTTGCCTATCAAGGGCTTCAAATTGCAAATTTATCCAGAAGGTCTGCATCCTTTTAACAGTTTGGGTCCAGCGACCCGCCCCGAATAACTCGGGACACGTGGCGGACGGCTATTGGACAACTGAACCCCCTCGTACACTATAAATACTCCTTAATCAGTACATTTATGGTTAGATATTAATTACTTCCAATACTTTACTTAGATCGCTTAAGCTCGCTTATGCTCTAGCGTCCTGCTTGTTGGCGACCTCGATACCATCACTGACTTGAGCATCAGAGGGTTTTAGTTGGGGGCTACCCCAGCAAGCCTAACGATTTGCTTCTTTTTTTTTTAAGGGCCCGTACATTAGTTGGGGAGATGTAGCGATCTCGAACAACCTGAATGATCATTTTCGTCTCTGACTAGGGTAGAGAGGTTGCGTGAATTTCGACTCGGATCAGATTGGAATCTTTGACTGTGAAACATAATTTGATTGGCCGAAATATTTTATTTTGACACTTGTCGGTCATTGATTTGATGACATTATATATATTAAGATATCAATTCAATTGACTGTTTATACTATGAATTGATTTAGTAAATTCTAAAATATAAATAAAAATTAAAAATTAATATATTATTGGCACTTGTCTTTATTTAATTGGGTATAAAATTCATTTGGCTACAGACTTTGAAATATTATTTCCCCCCCCCAAATATTATAACCCTACATGGTGACTATATGAATCCAAAATTTGAGTAAATTCGGATGTATTACGATTTTCAACTATTATTTAATCCGGATCCTGTGGGTTTGTAGGATCGGACTGAAAAAATCCGGTTAATACGGGTCAGAACTGGATCCTTTGAGGCCCAAATTAAGTTTTGCTCAGGATCCATACTTTTGGAACTTGGCCGAAATGCCTCGGAGCCGTTCGATTTCGGTATCGAGATTTATTAGTGTTACTAGTAGGTGTGCTGGGTTTTGTATTTGCTGGGCTCATGTTGAGAATGGCCCGTTGGAGTGTGTACCTTCCAAATTTCAAAAACCCTATATAAAACCCCCGTATAAATCCTTGCCACCAGAAAATCGGCGTCTACGACGGGACAGCTCCGCCGGCCGACCAAATCGGTGTCCAATTATTTACGGTTAAATGGACAAAAGTTGTTAATTCCTTTGTTGAAACGTAGTTCCGATTATTTCTTCCAGCAAAAGAGGGCTTTCGAACTGTTAAGTGGCGATGGGAAAAAGGAAGGATAAGAACGCCGGTGCCGATAATGAGCACTCCCCGTCTACCGTATTTGTTGCAAATTTGCCATTCTCCTTCACCAACTCTCAGGCAATCTTTCCACCCTGAGTGTGTGCATGCGTGTATTTGTATATACTCTTTGTGTGGGTATTTCTATTTCTGCTGTGAGTAAACATGTAGACATCGTTCTATTGATACATGTTGTGTGCGTTGTGTGATTGCGCGCCCAGAGCAAGTGTGTTTTTTTCGCTGCTTGTATGTAACAGTTACTAAGTTCACGCACAAATAGTCTGTACAAGTAAGATTAATGCTGACGTTTTGTTGTTTCTTTTTATATTTTAGATGGAAGAAGTTTTCAGTGAGGTTGGACCAATAAGAAGGTGCTTTATGGTCATGAAGAAGGGTATGCTTACATGAACTCCTACTTGAGGATGGCATTGGATAATTATGTATTTTATCTTAAAAACAAGTCTCCATTTCCCCAGCTGTTGTAATTGCTGATAAAACTTGAGAAACATGATACTTTGGGAATTGTGTTTTTGACTAGTTATATTGGATTTGAGTGGTAGTTTGGTTCTTCCTTGCCGCTGGCTTGCTATTTCGGTTCTAAGTGTGTGCATCTTTTGCTATTTGTTTATGTGTCAGGGTCTACTGAACACCGTGGCTTTGGCTATGTTCAATTGTAAGTTAAGTTTGCATATATTGCATCACCATCTGGATGTTTACCAGCAGTGCGAGTGCTAATGTTGGATCTGTAATATGAATATAGTGCTGCTGTTGACGATGCTAAACGTGCCATTGAGCTGAAGAATGGGTCGACTGTTGGAGGTAGAAAGGTTGTTGTCAAACAAGCCACACACCGTGCTCCACTTGAGCAACGTCGAGGAAAAGTAAATGAAGGTTTGTCATTGTATAACTTGTTCCCTTATTTCTATCCTCCCACTTGTTAGAGCATATGTAAATTTCATGGTTGAAGTTACAATAACTTTTTTCCATGCACTTCTCCTCTGTATGCTCATGTTGGAAAAGTTACGACCATGTTTTGCTTCCTCACGTCTTGTATCTATTAGTTCAATCTGAAGATGCTGGCCATACAGAGAATGACAAGGCTGTTGGAACTGCAGTGGACAAAATTGACAAGTCTTCAAATATTAAAGCAAAAGGTTCTTGCTTCTGGAAGGCTGAGATATACATGCTTGTATATTCATACATTGAACTTAATAAGTATTAATTGAAAACTGTTTAGGTGAGTCAAGGGATAAAAGAAAAGGAACGGCTGTTTCCACTGGTCTTCTTGATGAAGGGAAGAATATCGAAAAACAAAGGTGCTGTTTCAGATGCCATATCGACCACTCTTGTCATTATATTTCCTAATTATGTTGGTTATGCAACTTATGATATGCTGGGTTATATTTAAATCAATAGCCATCTTTGAGATTAAAGTCCAATCATGGATCTCGTCTTCTTTGGGTCCTTTAGTTGTTTTGTTTATTGATTTTTGTTTGATCTTATAACTTCGTTAATTTGAGGACTGCAATTTAGTGCCTACCTGGATCTATTTAGGAACTTCCTTAATGTTTAAAATATTAGTTTACAATATTTTGTATCCCCAAGTTCAATTTCCTCTTTTTGATATCCATAATATAAAAATAGTGCGGGCATCTTATAGTAGCATTAGGTATACCGCATACGCAAATACTTATGGTTACTTTCTCCGCAGCGCTGATAAAGAATGTTCTCTGGCTTTCATTTTATTGGCTGGAGTTTAGTTTTGCTATTAAATTTGATTTATTTAATTTGTTGAGGTATATTTTGTAATTTGAAACATCATTCGCACATTGTCCTTTGTTTAGTTATTTTGATCTAACATATAAATTATTCGTCATGGTAAACAGGGTTGCTAAGACAGTTGTATTTGGTGGCCTTCTTAATGCTGATATGGCCGAGGAAGTTCATCGTCTGGCTAGGGAGTTTGGTACAGTGTGCTCTGTCACTTACCCTCTTCAAGAGGAAGAACTTGATCATCATGGTAAAGACATTTAAACAACTATTTTGGAACACCAACCTATAAAATTCGCTACAAAGACTATCTTTTTTTACAGAATATCCAATGATGAAGCAATGTGATGTGCTGGAACCTCTGTTTTCATGTTATTTTTCTGCCTTCTGAGGCAAAACTATTTATTTATGAAAACTTTAGTCAGCGACAAATTTATAAATTTGAAGTTGTGGGGTTTAGAAGACTGCTTGGTGCACCAGCTTGCTTCTCCCAAATTTCAGAAAATCCTCAAAACTTCCCCAACTGGGTGCATGGGCATTTGACAATTATTGCCTTTAAAGTTCCACCTACCATCTTGGACTGTATCAGAATTTTCCGTTTTTTGTCCTATGGGAAACTCTTGCTTCAGTTATCTGGTTCTTTATTACATTGATGATAATCCTTTTACCATCTGCATATTTTTATCTACTCTGCGTATTCTCAAAGGTTTCTGGCACTTTCATCATGTTGCCTACCATACTCTTTAGTTGTATTTGCATCTTATCATGCTTACCTATTTGGACTGCTTCAGATTTATCAGTACCTAGTAATCTATTTTCTTTTGCATATTAAACTTTGTATGGTTGCCTAATTTAGGATTAGTATTTCAGTAAGAGCTCTAGCTTCTACTTAGACTTTTGCTGCATCTTACCTTTACCAGTTCATATGCTCTTGAAGAATTGAATGCTTTTACTTGGTATTATTATACTCACTGAGGTATATGAGTTTTAGGGCTAGCTCAAGATGGATGCAAAAAGAATGCGTCATCTGTACTTTATACAAGTGTAAAATCAGCTCGTGAGTGTGTTGCAGCACTACACCAAAAAGAGATACAGGGGGGATCTGTTTGGGCACGCCAACTTGGTGGAGAGGTAGAAATATCTCATTCATTGTATTTAATAAAAGGGAAAAAAAAAATCTGGTTTCTGTAGTTAAGATCTTATCATGCTTAAATATAACTAAGTTTATGCAAATTGTGTTGTTGTCTTTATCCAACATTACCCCTTAACACTGCTCAAAATTTTGACTTCTTGAGTTAAAAATCTGAATCTCAATTTCTTCATTATCCTTTTTTTCTGGTCAACTTTTTGTTCTTTTTAAAAAGTCTCAAAACTCCAAATATTGTCACAACGACCCTTCTAATCTAAGTCAAAAAATCAATTTTAGATAACAATACTGATTGATTAAGGGGCTTAAGCTCTGTAATCTTTGGTTCACACTCTTATTGTTGTTGACCGTCGCTTTGATTGCTTTAAGTCCTTGAATGACATGTACTTGTTTGTTCTGAAGTCTACCTTTTGTTAATTAACACAAAGTTTCACAACTAATCATTTTTACCATTGAATGTGTTGCCCAGGGCTCTAAAACTCAGAAGTGGAAACTTATTGTGAGAAATCTTCCGTTCAAGGTTCTCATCCTTCTCTTTAGAATTTCTAGTTTCAGATGTGATTATCACCACTATGTTTACATGATTCAATAGTATTTTCTTGGAGGTTTTGTTTTAAGCATGGAAGTTGCTTCTTCTCACTCTATCGGCTATTGGTTGCAGGCTAAAATGGCCGAGATAAGAGATATGTTTGCTGCTGTAGGATTCGTGTGGGATGTGTTTATTCCTCAAAATCCTCAAACTGGGTAATTCTTTGATATTTTAATCAATACTTTAATTGCTCTGCATCTAATGTTCAACTAATTCCTTCCTTCTTGTTTGCATTTTGCAGGTTATCTAAAGGGTTTGCATTTGTTAAGTTCACATCAAAGCAAGATGCAGAAAATGTATGTTGCATATTTTCTGAATATGTTTTACTGGAAATAACTTGACACTAGGTACTATGGTAATGTGGACACTAGCCATAGGAATTAGCTTGTCCTCTTTTCCAATTTTGTGTAAGAAAATCATACTGAAGATTGTAAAGAAAGGGATATAAAAGGTGTTTGGCGGAAAGAACATGGTCTGCCTGGTTGTCAAAGTTTTCACTTGATACTGAAACCAATACGCATGTGGAGCATCTTGATACAGGAGCAATAATGCCCATGTGGGGAGAGGCGTGCTTATTCTCAAGGGGTTTCTCACTGATTTTGACGCAATTATACTTTGGGGCGTACTTGTGTATGGAGCAAAAATATTGTATCATATTTGGATTTAGAAAATGAATAAAGAACTTATACCCCTTTTCATGAATAGCTTGCAGCATGGTTGTTAGGACGTTCTTCCAGACATAAGTGCAGTATGAAGTCTACTGTTCATGGGCAGACTCATTGCATTGCATTCAGAAAAACTTTTAACTGCCTTAGAAGCATTTGTTAAGCTTTACTTGTGTTAGTGAACCATTGCTATATGGTTGAGTTTTTGTTCTTATGCAGGCTATCAAGAACTTAAATGGGAAAAAGTTTGGTAAAAGACCAATTGCTGTTGATTGGGCTGTTCCAAAGAAGATTTATACAGTTGGAAATAATAATGTTGCTGCCGTAGGAGATGGTATTTGACCTCTTATCTTTCTTCTTTGAAGTTAACTTAGTTTTTACTCTCTGTTGATTTTCTCTAAGATGTCCTTACTCTTGTTCTATACTAGCTACTTAATTAGCTAGAACCTTGTTCTTATCTTATCTAGTGATGTTGAAAAAATATTTGTAGGAGAGTATCAGATTCGAGAAAGTGTTTGTTTACTTGTCACGCAAGGTTGCGCATAGCTATTTTTCTCTGTGTAGTTCGACATCTAGGAGATCTCCTTGATAATTGTTTGATACTATCTTTCGATTTCATGTTCTGGATATAGGTCAGGAGAGAGATGATGAAAGTAGCAGCGAATCGGAAGATTATGATGTGGAATCAGTTGGAAAATCAAAAGAAGCACATGATAGTGATGATATGACAGATGAATCAGAATCAGATCCGGTTAATGAAAATGAGAGTAAGCCTGAAGTTGATTTTGAGGAAGAGGCTGAGATTGCAAGAAATGTACTGAAGAACTTCATTTCATCATCTTCTGGAAATGTTTCTGGAAGTGACGTACTGCCAATGGAAAACATTGATGATGAAGCTATGCCAGTTGAAAAAAAGTCATATGATGCATTCGGCACCCATGGTGCAGCCACAGTGAGTGATACCGGAGGAAACCAGAAAACTATCAAGTCAAATCAAGGAGAAGATGAGTTGCAGAGAACTATTTTCATTAGCAATCTCCCTTTTGATGTCACTTGTGAAGAAGTGAAACAACGTTTTTCTGCATTTGGAGAAGTGCAGTCCTTTGTACCGGTGCTTCATCAAGTCACAAAGTAAGGATGTGTGTCTTTCAAAGTGTTTTACATGCTTCACACATTATCCTGACTCTATGGGCATCTTCCATATTTCTGCAGACGTCCACGTGGAACTGGATTTCTCAAGTTTACAACACTGGATGCTGCCAATGCTGCATTTTCAGCGGCCAACTCTGTTGCTGGTCTGGGTATATTAATAAAAGGCCGAGCTGTGAAAGTGCTGAAAGCTTTGGACAAGAAATCAGCTCACAATAAAGCATTGGAGAAGGCCAAAAAAGATGATCAGGACCATCGCAACCTATACCTTGCGAAGGTTGATCTCCTAGTTCTCTCTCATTTCTTGTCATTATATATTAACTAAAATGCATCTGATCTATTGATCGAGAGTTATAATGTTGGTATTTATAGTTTTCCTGTTTATGCTGGGACATAACTTTTACATGTAGTTTTATGTTTTGTCATCTGTTAACAGGAGGGTCTTATCACAGAAGGGATGCCTGCTGCAGAAGGAGTTTCCGCCAGTGATATGTCAAAACGAAAGAAGTACGTAATTTGCAGAGGAAGTCCTTGTCATTATGTTCACTTCCTCACATGGATTCTTATTAATGTCTCATATGCTGCTATTACTTTGAGTTGGTCAATTTATTTAGACGATGGAATTAGAAATGCTATGGTTGAATACCGTACGACAATTAAGACTGTTACTTTTTTATCGTCCTCTTAAACTTACTGATGATCTGGTATATATGCCATTATTGGATATTATTGCTCCTTGTCTGAAAATCAAAGACATAGGATTGGCCAGCTCCAAATGTAAAGCATGAATATATGCCAACATAACAGAGCTCTGGATATGAGGCCATTTGCCAGCATAGCAAAGCTCTGGATATGCAGTTGTTGCCGCTCACTCTTAAGTCTTAACAATGTCTTCTGAAGTGATTGATGGATGTGAGGCTATGGAAGAGTGTTATAACAACTGTTTATTTTAAAACCCTCAACTAGCTGATGTCCATCTTTGACATGTTTTTTTCTTTTGGATATTTTTGTCTTCACATGTTTTACCACTCTTTGACATTATTCTTACTGACGACATGTAGGTTGCATGAAGAGAAGATGGCTAAGCTCCGTTCCCCAAACTTTCGTATATCAAGGACAAGGCTCATTGTATACAATGTACCAAAGACAATGAAAGAAAACGATCTTAGACGACTTTTTATGGATGCAGTTATTTCCCGTGCCACAAAGCAGAAACCCTCAATTCGGCAGGTTGAATATGGTTTATTGTAATTGATTTCTAATGTTAAGGATACTTCATCAGATTTATTTTTATTGTTTATTGATAGAAAGAGTTTTTTTATATAACCTTTTTATGCATGTGCAGATAAAGATCTTAACAGATTCAAAAAAAGGAAAGGAAGGCCAAAAAAGTCGTCCACGTGGAGTAGCTTTTTTAGAGTTCACAGAGCATCAACATGCACTTGTGGCCTTGAGAGTTCTCAACAATAATCCTGGTCAGTGTCTCTTAAGCAAATTATAGTCTTTGGTTCTGTTATTGTAGATTGGTTCCATTTGCTACAGCCCAGTCATTTCCTGGGTTGATCTTCATCCATTTTGCTTGGATCAAAAGCCAACTTTATGCGTTTATTCAATAGAATGAAAATGCTACTGAAATTGATGCAGAGTTCTTAATGGTATACAGATACTTTTGATCCTGAACATCGGCCTATTGTGGAGTTTGCCATAGATAATGTCCAGAAGCTGAAGCTTCGGCAAGAAAAGCTGCAAGTTCAGCAGCAGGCTTCTAACAGTGGCACAGAGGATTTGCAGCAAAATGACCATTTAAGCAAAGCCGGTTCTAATGCAATCATGAAATCAAGAAAGCGCAAGTCCAGAGATGATGATGCATCAACAAAAACTTCGGGGTATGAAAAGATGGAAACGGAGAACAAACTTAGTGAAGGAACTGCTCCCAAAGGAGGCAGGTTTACCAAGAAGCAGAAAGGTTTTGAAAGAGGGGGTTTTTCATCAGAGAAAAAGTTAAAAAGATCAAAGCCAGACGTTACAGGTCAGCAGAAAGGAAGGCAGGCTGGTGGTCACGAGACTCTGCCTAATGGAGGTTCAGCCAATATTTTTAATAAGCAAGAAAGCAAAGAAGCAAGAAAAAGAACGATATTACATGATCGATCTGAACAATTGAAAGAAGGCAATGGTCCAAGGAACAGAAAATGGAGTAAAAAGAATGATCCTGTGGGGCGTGATGTGGTGGATAGACTTGACATGTTGATTGAACAATACAGATCCAAATTTTCAGGGAGCGACTCTATTCAAACTGATGACAAGAAGCAAGGCTCCAAGCAGCTTAAAAGATGGTTTGAAACATAATTTTCTGACAAGGCAAGTTAAGTTTTATGCTTTATTCCTCTGACATTAGGTTATTTGTTATCCAGGCACTTAAATTTTGATGATCTGCAGGAAATATGAAAAGAAATCCAACTCCTCAGTGAAATAGATTTGGTGCATATAGGCAGAACATAAGGAATGTTGAACACAAGAAACATTCGATCTTCAGAGCTGCAAATGTGTTTGTATTTGGTGTAGATGGGATCGAAAATATGAGGGGTTGCTACACTTGGTTTCAGTAACTCCATTTTTGGCTGAAGGTAAACTTATTTCCTTCTTCCCTCCATTTTCGTGCCCAAAAGATGGGGAATGCAAATGCTCAAAACTCTTAAAAAATTTTGTACAAGCAGCACTGGGAACTCAAGTTTGCCACACCCTCAAATTTTCCTCCCAACCATCAAGGGGAAATCATTTTACCTCTCATTAGCTTTGGAATTTTCTTCTCCACTCATTTTCCCTTGTAGTAAAAGCAATCTGTATTCTTGATGGGGTGTCTTGAAGAAGATTTGGGTTGCTTTTTTGCAGTGTCATGATGGATCATTGTCTGGCATATGCAATTGACACAAAGCTAGTGTCAATGTCTATATATTAAAGGAGAAGCTGTATTGTAATATCTAAGCCTATCTGGTCTCCCTTTTTGGTAGGGCAGCAACTTATCCGAGTGATATAGAAGGTGGTGGGCTGCCTGAATAATGCGTAGTGGAGAAATAAATTATCACCGCCCGGAATATTAAGGTCTAAGGCAGTGCACATGATGTGTTTCGCGTGCGTTGTCTTTTGTTCCCCAAGTATTTAGCCTTTTGTGGTGTGTTTGTTTTTATAAGACCGTGTTTGGTTTGGTGCGTTAGGTTGGATATTCTAATTTATCCTAGTGCAAGGTGTACTTTGTTAGGTTGAGGTGATCGGTTCTAAATCCCACTGAGAGTTTCTTTCCGAGCGTAAGAAACAAGTGTGGCGTTATATTTACTAGAGTGGTGTTTATGAAGAGGTACGTGGGGGAATATTGCACTTTCTGTCCCCACATGATATAGGATGTTGTGTTTGTGGTTCTATGGTTTTTACGTTTGGCTCATTTAGTCCCGTAAAAAAAATTATAGCATATTTGGTTCTATAGGAGAAAAAATTATAATATTTTTGGTTTCAAGTGTTATAATTTTTTAGTTTATGCGATAAAATGTGTTTAATGGGATAAAAAATGGAACATCTTTTATAGTGTGGACCCAAAAGTGCAATTTCCCCTGTAGATGGTCACGGATTTTGCTGCACTTGTACTACTACAATTACAGTAGTCTGGAGAGCATTGGGATGGGCAGAATGAGATTTTAACGGAACTGGAATTGTTTTGGTTAACCAAACCGACATTCTAGTTGAGTCAGTGCGGACAAAAGAGTCGTAGTGGACACGGACTTGTCAAAATGGCAGCTCACATGGGCCTCCTCTCTATTCCTGTCCTTTTCTTGGAGCATCTTTCTTATAATTCATTAACACGTCTTAGTCTTGATTGCATGTGATTTCATAAGAGAAAAAAATGAGATAGAATTAATTTGGTTTAGACGTATTTTTTTTAGAATATTATGTGATTGGTAAGACAGATATGAGATGATGGTAGTTGGCATGACGTGCAAAATATATTAATTAAGAAAGGAAATTTAATAATTGTAGGTGATATGATATCACTTTTAGAGTAGTAATATGTGTTTCATATATATGTATATATATTTTTGATGAGAAAATTATTCGTATAATCAAGTATAATGACTTGGTCGAATGGAGTCGATGAGATATATCTCACAAAAAATCACAACCATTTTCTCAACTTCACTATGTACGGCTTGCATCCTTTGTGTATCTTATCATTATTATTTTCTAATAAAAATGATAGCTACATTATGACTTTATCACACCCATCAATAACCGAATTTATCTATCAGTAATTATAAATAAAAATGAAATTACAAATTTATGGATAAAAAACAATTTACCTCTTTGTGTTCTAAAAAAATAAATAAATAAATCTCATATAAAAAATAAGTTAGCAAAAAATGCCCTGTGAAAAAAATAAATAGACATAATACCCTTTTGGTACATTTTTAGTTTTTATTTAAATAATTACAGTTATACTCTTTGTCATAAACAATTAAATTAATTCAAAACATATAAAAAAAGAAAAAGAAAAGAAAAACAAAATTGGAACCTTTCTTCTTACCCCGCCCGTCCCACCCCTCCCTCCCTCCCTCGCTCAGCCCATGCTGCCGCCGTCACCCTCCCCTCCTCGCCCCCTCCTCTCTCTTCATATATATATATATGAGATATATATATATATATTTACTTTATATATATATATTATGTATAAACAATTCTAATATGGAGGGGGAAGATGGCCGTGGCGTGGACTGGGACGAGGGAGGGGGCCTGCGATTGGGGAAGGAGTGGGGGGGAGGGGAAGAAAACTGGATTCTTTTCTCTTTTTTCTTTTTTTTCTGTGTAAATTGATTCAATTGTTTAGGATAAAGGATATAAATATAATTATATAAAGAAAAACTAAAAATAGACTAAGTTTCGCCAATTTTTGCCATTTTATCTCGTTGTTGTTCGATTTACAATACTTTCTAATATACATATTAGTGTATACAATATTTACTTAAATACATAAGTGAATATACATATGTGTATGTATATGTAACGTGAGACGCCACATGCAATATCATTTTATAGTAGAAAATTTTGACTTTTTTTGTTTTATTTTCTCTTTTTCTTCATCTCAACATGCTTTTGGTTGTGATTTTAAATAATTTTGCTATCTCAAACAATTTCTTTTTTGAATCTACAAAAGCTTGAAAAATTTCTGTCAATTAAATTGTTGATTGCAATTTCCAACTAACATGTGGACGTGAAAATAATTGAGGTTATGGATATGCGAAAGAAGGGAGGACCTCATGAGTTATGGATTAGGTAGGATGATCATCCTCATCTCATTTTCTTCTATCCATCTAACAAGAACTGGGGTCCGCTTCGTTTATGAATTAGGATGATCATCCACATCATATCGTTTATCATCAAAAATGAAGTTACCATGATGAGTACCGGATTCACTAAAACAACTTTAGTAGAAATTCTAAAAATTATCGGGCTAGTCTAGTTGTTGTAATCTATTTAGACCCTGATATTCATCAATTCATATTACAACGTTATTTAATTTTAATCTTGAGTTAATAAGACGAATGGATAGATACCTTGTGAAAAATTAATTAATTAAAAAAAATATTACCTAATTTGACCATTAATCAAGTACTAAATCTACTTGGTAAAATGGACTTACTATTAATTTTTCTGCTAGTTCTTGTTGTATTTTCTTAATCTGGAAATTTTCATTTATAAAATTTATGAAAATAAATTGATTGTCTTGATTTGTTACTAAGATTAAGAGATCTGAAAAGAGATCTAAGAATAAATAGTAATGTGTTTAGTGTCAATCATTGTGTGAATTAAATGATAAGGTCCCAAGAAAAGCACTGTGAATGTGCTTATCTTAGCAATCCAGACAGTGATACTCTATTATTGCATTCATCAAATTCAGATGGGCAAAAAGTGATAAAATAAAAATAAAAAAGAAAGAAAGGGTAGTAGGAAGATT
>NC_026154.1:16408798-16498018 GCF_000512975.1 Sesamum indicum
AGTGTTAAGCTAACACACCACAGATTATCATTAAAGCATTTTTCTCTTGTTTTACACACAACAACAACTCAACAAACACATTTTTCACACACCACTCACCTAAAAGCATCAACTTCCCCTATCCATGAAAAGGATTAGTTTGCCAAATTTTGTGGCCTCAAATGCTAAGAACAGTCATTTTCTGTTGCATTGAGTGTTTGATTCTTCCTGTCGATATGAAAACTATACTGATCAGTAATATATAAGTATTTATATAAATAATTTATAGTTCCAACAATATGCTGTTGGTCAGTAATAGTATTGGAGTTAAAATCACTCAAATCTCTTCTGTCTTTTCCCTTCCTTCTAAGTTCTAACATGTCAAGATGTTTAATAGTTGTCCTCCACTTTCACAACAGTTAAAATCCAGTTTTCTTGCTCCAGTGTTTTCAACTTCTGAGCTATCTCTCAGCTCCATCCCATCCCAAGAATTCTTTACTTCATGCAACTTGGGATTCCTTTTTTTTTCTTTTATTTTGACAAATGCATTAAATGGTCTATGAAAACTTTTGACAGAAAAAAAAAAAAGCCCAGGAAAAAGAGACAAATGAAACAGCATTCCCAAGTTGAAAGAAAGCACTGTGCAGTGTGCCGTGTAAATAGTTAAACGAAGAAATCAAAAGGCACACAACATTGTGTTATTGTCTTTAGTGCTGCATTTATATGTTTAAAATTTTAAAAGCTTGTTGTCAGTGAATCTTCACATTCTTTCTCATTTCAGCATTCATTTCCCTCCACAAGAACTCACCTCTCTCTCTTCCTCATTTCCTCTACTTCAAGGGAAGAGAAAACCCAAAAGAAAAATAGAAAAATGAAAGCTATCTCAGCTCCGAAGTGTCTGTTGAAATGCCTGCTGCTGCTGCTGGTTTCAGTTGTTCAGCATTCACATTGCAGTGTCAGTTATGATAGAAAGGCTCTCATCATCAATGGGCAGAGAAGAATTCTGTTTTCTGGCTCCATTCATTACCCAAGAAGCACCCCTGATGTAAACTAATTACTCTTCTTCGTTTTCTCCTTTTTCTTTTGTTTTTGGGGAGAGTTAAAGCTGAAAATTTCTTACAATGCAGATGTGGGAAGGGCTTATTCAGAAGGCTAAGGATGGAGGTTTGGATGCTATAGACACTTATGTATTCTGGGACCTCCATGAACCTTCACCTGGAACTGTACTTTTCTTCCTTATCCCTACATATATTTACCATGTTTCCTTTCTTTTCTTTTTGTTTTTTTTTCCTTACATTGCTAACTGATGTCTTCTACTTTGTGGGTTTTTAGTACAATTTTGAGGGAAGATATGATTTGGTTAGATTCGTAAAGTTGGTCCAGAAAGCAGGGCTTTACCTACATCTTCGCATTGGGCCTTACATTTGTGCAGAATGGAATTTTGGGTAGCCATTTCTGTTCTTGCAATGAAGTACTAATATCTCTCTGTGTTTGATATTTGCAGTGATTTGCTCATTATCTGTGCTTTTTCATACCTTTGGTTTCAGAGGGTTCCCCGTTTGGTTGAAGTATGTTCCGGGCATTAGCTTCAGAACCGACAATCAACCTTTCAAGGTCTGTGTGTGTGCGAATTTTAAGGATGTTGTGTAGGTTCCACAAACGTACATATATGTATGAGCAATTTTCGTTTTTGGGTGTTGCAGATGGCAATGCAAAGATTTACTGAGAAAATAGTCCAAATGATGAAGACTGAGAGGCTGTTTCAGTCTCAAGGAGGCCCAATCATTCTCTCCCAGGCATGTTTTTCACTGTTCTGCTTGATTTTTGCTGTAATTACACTTATTCCCTGCATTTGCGTAGGAAAGCATATTAGTGTGAGTATCTGAAACTCAACTCTATCAAGAGAGTAAAAGATTACAATCTGAAGGCGCCATACTTAATTGCCCCTGTTACAATGCAGATCGAAAACGAGTACGGTTTAGAGAGCAGGAACTTTGGTGCCGCCGGTCATGCATACATGTCTTGGGCTGCAAAAATGGCCGTCGATTTAGGTACCGGTGTGCCGTGGGTTATGTGTAAAGAAGACGACGCCCCTGATCCAGTGGTAATATGTCCTTGATATAATTACATCGACACCTTTTGAGATTTGATTTTTATTACCGAAAAACATGCTTGATTTTGGAAAATTACAGTGGCATTGCCTGCAGACACATTCTGCATTGTAAATTTTGTAGGCTAAGGAGAAATACGTAGTATCAACATGAATACTAGAGGTCAAACGTAGTTTTTTCAAAATTGAGGTACTCTTTTGTAATTTGCCAAAATTTTAGGGGTTGTGTGTGTAATTATCCTTACTTTGTTTATTGGCATATGCAAGAAAACACATTTTTCTTGCCTTTTGATTTAACATTGTTGTATCTTCTTATTTTCTTGCATTTGCGATCATTTAAAAAGTTAGAATTTCTTTGTGCTAAATTTTGATCAAAGTCTCTGAAAGTGATGATTGTGTTCTTCTTCTGTTCATGAAGTTTAGTTAAATTTTATTGACAGATCAACACTTGCAATGGTTTTTACTGCGACTATTTTTCCCCAAACAAACCTTACAAGCCAACAATGTGGACAGAAGCTTGGACTGGCTGGTATCTTCATACCCCCACTAAATTTCAGTGACTAGAAAAACAGTGTAATAGTTTTTTTATATATTTCTATGGCTTGCTGTCAAGGTTTGAAGAATTTGGTGGGCCAATTCATCATCGCCCGGTAGAAGACTTGGCATTTGCTGTTGCTAGGTTCGTCCAGAAAGGAGGCTCCTTCATAAACTACTATATGGTAAGGAAATTTGTGCTTTATTTTTCCATTCTTTAAGGTATTTTCAAAGAATTGCCTGAAAAACTTGAATATTGGTTTTAGGGCAATATAAATTCCTTAACAAAAGAGGATTCAAGTTGAAACAACTATGAGATATTCAGTTTAATGCACCTTGGACGAGCATTTTTTTTGTTCATGTAATCAATGCAATAGAGTTTTAGGTTGGACACAAACAACCTATCTGTCATAGCATACTCAGAAAATGTTGATCTTAAGGTTCCTGCAATAGTGCGTTAACTGCACTTTCTTTATTTGTCCTATTTAACCAGTATCATGGAGGAACCAATTTTGGAAGAACTGCTGGAGGTCCCTTTATTACCACCAGCTATGACTATGATGCTCCAATTGATGAATATGGTAAGCGAACAAGTACTGTGAAACCAAGTTTTACTTGTTTCATGTATGTTTACATCATAACCAATTAGTTCAATACCCTCTTTTCCGCAGGTGTACTTAGACAGCCTAAGTATGACCATCTAAAGGAGCTTCATAAGGCAATAAAGTTATGTGAGCATGCTTTGGTTGCCGCTGATCCCACTGTTACTCCTTTAGGAAACTACGAGCAGGTCTGCTTCTTGTTGTTTGATATCTACGATTCTATGCTTTCATATATTGTTAGTAGACGAGTCTTGAGGGTACTAAAGGATGCACAATTTTCATTTTATTGCCCCTGTCGGAGAAAGTGCGAGTTCCTGTCAGGCTTCACATTCCAATCTAACTTTAAATATTTTTATGGTTGTAAAAATTAATCTTTTGCCTGAATGGCTGAGCGATTCTGTTTCCAGGCACACGTGTTTTCTTCAAAATCAGGGCAGTGTGCAGCATTTTTATCGAATTACCACTGGGATGCAAGTGCAAGGGTGAGGTTCAATAACATGTACTATGATCTGCCTCCCTGGTCAATCAGCATACTACCCGACTGCAAAAATGTTGCTTTTAACACTGCCATGGTGAGTCATATGCCAAAACGACCTCTAGTGGTGCAAAATCAGACAAGCTTCAAATGTTATGCTAATACTTGTTTCTGACTTGCTGCTCCAAGGTAGCCAAACTGTAGGTCTCTGGTCTAGTTATTCATCTTACAAGTGAAGTTTTGCACCTTACAGGTTAGGTCTAAAAAGTCTTGGCCTCAAATGCTACCTACCAATGTGCGGATGCTCTCATGGGAAACGTTCAATGAAGACGTATCCGCCAGCGAAGTTGATGCTAAATTTTCAGTTCCTGGTCTTTTGGAGCAGTTAAACGTCACCAGAGATGCTAGCGATTATCTATGGTACACGACCAGGTACGAAGACAATTTAACAAAAGCCCGTTTCATGGAAATATGTTGTCCTGCAGTCTAACAAACTTGTATGAGCCAACAATCTTTGCAGCATCGAGATAAGTCCGACTGAATCTTTTCTACATGGAGGACGACGCCCAATTCTCACCGTAGATTCTGCAGGCCATGTCTTGCACGTATTCATAAATGGGCAACTTTCAGGTGATACACAGAGTCTTATCCTTCTAATTTTAGCCAAAAAAAATCAAAGCTAAGTTATTTCATTAATCTTTATTGGGGAGATAAAGATCGGTTTTATAGACAGCAAAGTTGAAATGTTGCCAAAAACAGTGAAGTTGAAATGTTTCCTTATTCCAGGATCGGCCTTTGGGACTCAGGGGAATAGAAAATTCACTTTCACAAGAGCTGTCAACTTGCATGCTGGAATAAACAGCATTGCTCTACTCAGTGTAGCTGTTGGATTGCCGGTCAGTTATCTGCTTATTTCCTTACTCTCCTAATTCGTTACCTAAGTCTAAATGCATCCCCTTGAAAAAATAAGAATAATTGAAAATTCGTCTTTACTAATACCTCTATTTTACCATTTCAAGAACGACGGCCATCGTTTTGAAACATGGAGCACGGGAGTCCTCGGACCAGTCGTCTTACATGGGGTTGACCACGGAACAAGGGACTTGTCCAGGCAAAAATGGTCATACAAGGTTTGTGATAGCATGTTTTGCTTTTTTCTTGGTTGTCTTGTTCCTCATATCGTGCAAAAATTTTGGTAAATTTGGATCAAATGTTATTCTCTTTATCAGGTTGGACTTAAAGGAGAAGCCATGGACTTAGCTTCCCCGAGTAAAATTTCTTCCATTGATTGGTCGAAAGCATCCTTTCTAGAGAACAAGCAACAGCCACTTACATGGTACAAGGTACTAATATTAGCTAAACCTTATTGAATGATGGAGAAAAACAAAATGCATCAATAGTTTGAAAGATATGTATTTCAACTTATATGTGCGACATAAAATTCCCTTCTTTCCCTTTGCCCCCGGCTTTTTCTTTCTTATGCATTGTACATGTGGTTGATGTTAGGTCAAAGTATTATCTTACATTTGCAGTGGTTCAAGTTCTCATCAATTGAATATATTCAGGCCAGCCTTAGACCATTGTTTTCAATCACAAGTTCACCCTTGAACATTAAGTAGCTGCATTGCATCTACCTACACGGTCCAGCCTCAAAATTCTAGGCCCTCACTTGCATTCTTTTCCGTACTTCACTTGCAGGCTTACTTCAGTGCACCACTAGGAAACGAGCCGTTGGCCTTGGACCTCAGCAGCATGGGCAAAGGCCAAGTGTGGATCAATGGCCAGAGCATCGGGAGATACTGGACCGCTTATGCAAAAGGCCAATGCAACACTTGCAGCTATGCAGGCACATTCCGGCAGGCAAAGTGCCAATCCGGCTGTGGAAAACCCACTCAAAGATGGTACATCATAACCGAGTTCTGAAAGCGAACTACTGAACCATTACCATGTACATGTACTCAAACTTTGCTAACTCTGCCTACTCTCATATTGGTTTCTCAGGTATCACGTTCCTCGTTCGTGGTTGAAGCCAACTGGAAATTTGTTGATAGTGTTCGAGGAAATTGGTGGTGATGCTTCAAGAATTTCTCTGGTTCAGAGATCTGTAACATATGTATAGAGAAGTAAGAAGGCTCCCATTTTTAGTTAGAGCCATGTAATGTATGCAAGTCAAAAAGTATGAAGAGAGATGAGACCTTTGTTTTGTAATCAAAGTTAAGGGTTTCTGTTGTGTTAACATATACGCCATTCTTTGTAAATTGGATCCATTTGAAAACAGAAGTGTTTCTTGAGGAAATTAAGGTCCTAATTGTTTGTATTTTCAGTCTAGTTTTTGAAATAGTAATTAAAATTAAGAATAATTACATTTACACACTTCACCTATTGCCTTTTTACACAAACTATTCCTGCTTTTTGAAAAATTACAAAAATTACAAAAATGCCCTTAGAAGTGTTTCTATAATTATTTTAAAAAGTAGAAGGGGTGTTAAAGTATTTTTCTTAATGAATAATATGACTATATATATTTTATTATTTATACTAATTTTTAATTTAAATATAAATTATTATATTAACTTTTTTATTAATTCTCTATATAAAATCGTACCTTTTAATAATTAAAATATTAATTATTTAATTAATATATAAATTATCCTTTCGTAAAATAATAAAATTAAAAAAATATTTATCCTCTCTTTTTATTTATAACTAAACGTTACTAAACTTAAAAATAAAAATAATTTATGTATTTTATATAAATTATATTAGAAATAATAAAATAAATAATTTATTTAATAAAAGATATTTTAAATTATTAAATTATTTATTTAAAAAAAATTATCCCTTCTTCCCCCAACTACACTTGCCATGCCCACCCTAACCCCCATTTTATTAAAATATCTTTTTAATAAATACATGTATTTTGTTTAATTAATTCTAATTAGATTTATATAAATCAAATAATATATAGGGTAAAATACACTTTGCCCTTTTAAATTATTCATCATGTAATATTTACCACCCTAAACTAACAAATGTAACACTGACCTTCTTGAATGAACAAAAATGCCTCCCATGCCTTGAACAATTATATTATTTTAAATATATTTCAGTGTTTTGCACACTAAATCATCATAAAATTATTTTTTAATTAATTTTTTTAATAAATAAAGAATTTAAATTAAAAGTAGAATATAAATTATATATACATATAGTAGACACACAATAAATATAATATAACCAACAACTCATATATGCTTCTTAAAAGAAATTGACAAATATATATACTTAACCAAAAGCTAAATCTTTTTAGAAAAAGTTGAACAAATATATTTTATCATATTTTAAAAAAAATACGTTAAAAAAACTGATATGTAATTACTCATTTTTATCTAAGAAACTAAATAATTAATAACTTAATGTTATTATAAAATTAATAAAATGTCTCATGAAATTTTTTTGTGTATTTATTTTACTCATTTATTACTTAACTTTGAGTCTGTAAAAATAATAAAATTCAACTATTTAATTCATTAGTTATATTTTACTTTACTATAAATAAAATATATTTTTTCCAATTAAGAAAATTTTAATTAAACTTAAAATGTAACATTATTAAAAAAAAAAAGAAATTATTTGAATTAAATATATATAAAGTATGAGGGTAATATTGTCTAACAATTTAATTATAAGAGGTAAGTGTTATATTTGTTAGTTTAGGAGGACCAATGTTAAATGCAAATAGTTCAAAGGGGCAAAGTGTATTTTACCCTAATACATGCAAGTGTGATAATTTTTTAATTGAAACTTATAATCAATTAATTAATTTCATATATATATTAATTAAATAATTTAATATTTTAATAATTAAAAGGTGCAATTTTATATAAAGATTCAATAAAAAAATTAATAAAATAATTTTAATTTAAATTAAAAATTAGTAATAATTATTAAAAAAATATATGGGGTCATATACTCATCTTTTTAAATATTATTTTGACACCCCTTTTACATTTTGATAATTGCAGAAACACCCTAAAGGCATTTCTATTTTTGAAAAATTATTTTAAAAGTTGACCTAGTCAACAAAGACATTTTTGAGTTTTAAAGGCTGTTAGGGGTGGTTTTTGTAATTTGTCAAAAGGCAAGAATAGTTTGTGTAGAAAGACAATAAATGAGGGAATGTAAATATAACCATCCCTTAAAATTATTATCTACAATTGAGATTTTTTAGCGTACGTTCATGTTGCATCTCATATTATATTTCACGCGTAAACATCACATTGCCCTTCATATAAATGCATAAAATTCATTTCTTTATATTTGAATGAAAAAAAAAATTAAAGTAATTACATCTACACTTCTTGACTTATGGTCTATATATATAAACCATCTTTGTCTTTTAAAAATTATACATCTACCGATCAAAAATGATGTTCTCTTTGAAAAAAAGTCAATAATATTAGATAAATTATTGCTAGTTTTTGACAATTATGAATAATTTCTGTAATATTATAAAAAATATAAGTAATTTATGTAATCGACCATAGATCAAGAAAGAATATTAATGTAATCATCCTTAAAAAATATGCATATACATATATTCTTAAGCATAAATTTTTACACCAAATGGCAGTACTAGTAAGGTCCTTGCATAACTTTTTTTTGTTATATAAACGTCTTTCGATTTAAATGTAATTTTATAAGATTTCAAATTTCATGGTAGGTTGTGAGTTCGCAAGAAATCACTGTGATGGGGGAGAACTTAGAAAAAGTCGGATATACCCCAGAAAAAGGGTAAAAGTGACTTTATGCGTCTAAATGGTCTGACCTAAATTGACATAATTTCAAGTAAAGTAAGTAAATATTTAAGGACATAATTAATGGGCATAATTACGGATTCCTAGCACATTACGTGTGATCATGGTGCATAATTCAAGAAGATGTGCATGTAAGTGGTATCCAAAAGTCAGAGATCGTGGGACACGTGGCATTTCCGAGATGGAAGCTTCATTCAGTATAAGAAGGGGAAAATTCCTCCAATAGAGGTAATTTTTCAGATTCATAAAAAAGGAACATATTTTACATCTCAGCATTTTACATTTAAGAAAGATAACTGACTTAAGCGTCGGAGTGTCTTCGTAGGGTGCCAACCCGACTAGATAGCGTTTCTTTTTATCCACAGTATCTGAAGGATTTGGGAGCGAAACGCGAACGTGATCGTAGAGCGATCCAGACGATTTCGAGCCCGATCACACTGTATGTATTACATAAATATTGCATAAAAAGCATTTATTGGAATGCATTTCTAGTTAGGGCCCTCGTTAGGTTATTTTTAAATCCAATCCCAACTCAATTAAGGCCTAATCCAAGCTCAGCTTAATCCCGAATCAGGCTCGATTGGGCCTTTTTTTTTTTAAATTTAATTGAGATATCTTTTAAATAATTACTTAAATTTATAATTATTTTATAAAATAAATAAATAATAAATTAAATTAACCAAGAATTTATAACTACAAAAAAGAATAGTTAAAATTACACACGACTAACAAGATTGAAATAATAAATTTAGATAATAACAAGTAAAAAAAAATTAAGATAAACTTTTTTTATAAATTAAACAAAGAGTATTTATGAATCAATGTTCCTAAATTTTAGAAGTAAATAATAAAAAATTACGTATCATGCATTATTAAATTGACCCAATTGGACCAATTCATTAGTTCGGACTAGAACCAAATGATCCTGAGCCACTAGATTGGGCCAATTCTAAGTGTCAATCAGGCTTGAGTCGAACAAATCCATTTTTCTATGGGGCTAATTTGATTCTGAGTCGGGCCAGCCCAGTCCGACCAACTTTGTATTTTAACATATGGTGTATGTATTTAAAGATATAGACACAAGTACTGCGTGCAATGATAGTTAGTTTGTAAAAAGAATTTAAATAAAAATGATGTGTTATCTTCCAAATCGATATTTTTAGAGTTTAGTTATTAAATTAAAAAACTTTAGGGCAGTTTATATAAGTCTTTTAAAAATAATTTCTTTAAAAACAATTTAAATATTTTGAGACAAATAATTTCTTTAAAAAAATTTAAATATTTTGAGACAAATAATTTAATAATAATTGAGAATGGTAGTGATGAGTGCAAAGATAGAAAGACGAAAGGCGTTCATAAGTTGAGGTGTGCTGTCTGTTGTTAGTTGTTACGCAGACAACAGTTTATATTGACTTCAGCTCAGCTCGCAACCGTTCCTTCTTATTCCGTACACCCCCTATGTCTTCTCCACAGCGATGTTCTAAATCCAACGGTATTTCTTACTTACCCTTCACGGTATCACTCATCCAACGGACTGAATCAACAGTCAGCGTTGATCGAGCTCAGACTACGTCTCCTTCAGCTAGTCCGCCAAGCACCTGATCACCACTCTCACACAAAACTGAAAAAAATTTAAAAGGAAATACAATTAAAACAACAGCCCCTCGAACTTTCTTTCTCTACGATCTTCTCTACATGTACGCTCTCCCTCCTCCGCCGTACAGCACATGGCTAAAGCCAAGCCCGCCCGCCGTACCCTCGATTCTTACACCGTTAAGCACATCAACAAGACCATCCGCCGTGAGTTTCGCGATTTCATCAATTTCTGATTGCAATTCAAGCGTATATGTGGTGGTCATCTGTCTGTGAATGTTAGACTTGCTTGAAATTGGTGGCGTAGTTGGATGTTGTTCGTCTTTTCTGTTGTTTCTGATTTGTTCGGTTGATTGTTTGTTTCTGCAGCCGGCGACTGCGTTTTGATGAGGCCTTCGGACTCGTCAAAGCCGTCGTACGTGGCGCGCGTGGAGAAGATCGAGGCGGACAGCCGTGGCACGAACGTGAAGATCCACGTTAGGTGGTATTACCGGCCGGAAGAGTCGATCGGAGGACGCCGGCAATTCCACGGCTCGAAGGAGTTGTTTTTGTCCGATCATTTTGATATTCAGAGTGCCGATACTATTGAGGGCAAGTGTACGGTGCATAGCTTCAAGAGCTACACTAAGCTTGATGCCGTTGGAAATGACGATTTCTTCTGTCGTTTTGAGTACAATTCGTCTACTGGTGCTTTCAATCCAGACCGAGTCGCCGTGTAGGTTTAATTTGTAGCTTCTGATCCTGTGTCTGGTTAAATTGTTTTACGTAGTGGACTTTGAGGTGAATTCACTTGAAAAAATGAAGACTTTCCAAGTTTCGGTGGAACAGCTAATTTGACGACCTTTTTGTTAGTTTTGACATTATTAATCTAGGATTAGTTATGGTTCACGTTGAATTTGCTTAGGCTGAGCGACTAAATTGTTGAACTTACTGGAGTTCCATTTCAACGAAGGTTGGAACAGTTACCTGGGTTTCTAAATTTGTCATCTACAAGTGCTGTGGGGAAAACAGTTCAGTTGTTTTTGAACTATAATAATTTACTTGATAAAATGACTTTTGAATATGGGATTGATATTTTATACTGCTCATTGACTAAAATTTCCTAATTTTGTGTCTTAATGTGTATCTACTTTTAGGAAAGAGCATGTTCTGTGTCAATCTTTTCTTTGATACTTATAACTTGAAGAAGGGTATCTTGCATTTGGCTACAAGTGTCATTTACGTTTTTGGCTGCTTTTTACTGAACTATGCATTATAAGTATTCATAAAAAAGAACCAGAAGTGTCTTCTGAGTTTTGTTTAATTAGTATATAGCTTTATCAGAGTTTACTTATGATTTTATGTGGGTAAAAAGTTTTGCCGGTTTATGATATTAGCTCACTCTACGGCCTGTCTCTTTTCTTACCTTTGTATTAATTGATGGGCGCATGAGGCTTTTAAGCTATTCGTATTGTATTTTGGCTAAGATTGATTACTAGAAAACTGAGGTTACTGACTAATGAGTACCAAGCAGGTGGAATTAATTATACTAACAGCTATAACATTTAGCCACCTTTCCAGCTTATGAAGTTGAAAGACAAATAAGATCATAAAACTGCTTCATTTTTATCTTGATTTAAGTGTCTTCAAGTATTGGAAATTCACCCATCTTCTCTAAAATCTACATACTAAGTAATGTAGGCACATTCATTTCCAGAATGTATGCTAAACTTTTTGATGCATGTTTGTGTTGAATAGTCTGTTTGACTAGTCTTGGTCATTTGCTGTGGCAGGTACTGTAAGTGTGAGATGCCTTATAATCCTGATGATCTCATGGTTCAGTGCGAAGGATGCAGTGACTGGTGAGTTTGTATGTGCATTATTATTTTTCAGTTCACTATTTTGCATGGATTCATTTTGTGCTTATCTTGTAACTTGTCAACTTACTACATACAAGGTATAGCATTTCAGCCATGGGATTTCATTATATAGCTAGCAGAGCATTGTGTATTTTCTTTGAGCTTATAGCGTTTCATGGTTTGCTTCTTAGGTTCTATGCCATTGGGCATTTTGAGCTCAAAGGCTACTATGTATACATGCATGTGGGTTACCTTATTTTGAAGATAGAGTCAGCCAATTGTAAAACTCTTTCATTATACCAATGATGCTGCTTCTTTGGCTCCTGGGATTCAAAGCATTTCCATTGCTTTACAGTTTACAAGTCACTTTTCTTGTGAATTTAGAATCAAGTCTCCTTTTGTCTTTTCACAGTCATTATGGTGCTTCTTTTTTTTTTCTCAATATGCTTGTAAAAATATGTTGTCTCCTAATAATTTTGCTTTTCCAACATTTTCTAAAATGTATTTGTCTGACATGCCGAGCTTCATGACACAATGTAACTAGAATGAATAGGCTTGAACTGAAGCACATGCTTGCAACCCTTGATTCAGGTTTCATCCAACTTGTATAGACATGACCCAAGAGGAGGCCAAAAAGGTTGATCACTTCTATTGCCATGAATGTTCCTCTGAGGATCAGAAAAAATTACATAATTCTCATGTTTCTACCAGAAATGCTGACGCTAAGGTAATCACTGATTATATATTATCTCTGATATCCTTGCAATTTATGTTTTCTAGAATCTAAGTTGAGTAAAAGAATTTAGTGAATGGAAACTATTTACATTTTTTTAGGTGCGAGGATAAGTATTGGCTTAGGACCCTGATCCCAGTCAGATCAGAACTTGTATTTCAAATTTGTGCATTTTCAATTATCCCTTTTTCTGGGATTTTCAGGTGGATACAAAACGCCGTCGGAGGTGATACACATGATATGCGAGAAGCAGTGAAACCGTGTTTCGGTGCAATGCAAACAAACACTGAGGCAGTAACGAGAAATTGAAACTTCTGAGATGTAAGAAGGGAACCAGTTGGGAAACTCTGTCTATGTCTATTTGCTTTGAAAGACAGTTAAGCTTGTTTCCTCTGAGGGTCGAGGATGTGTTTGGTTGTGTGTAACTATTTTAGATTCTCCTTTCTTTTCCTAGCTTCTTTCTCTTTCTTCAAGGGCTCTTGTTGTATTATCCTGACTAATTTCAACTTAACGAGTCATAGATGAGCTCTTTGATGTATGTATATGTTTGGTGGCTTGTTTCTATGTAGCTGGAATGAGTTATAAAGTGTAGGCATGGAGCAGCTCTGTATTTATCTCCTCTGGAGTTCTTTCATCATCTTCTCTGTTCAAGTTTCAGAACCCTCTACATTCCACACAGGGATTCCATGCGATTTAATTATCACCCTTCTCTAGTAGGTATTGTTTGGTCTTCACAATAGCAGAACATCTTTCACAGGTATAAATATTATATCATCATCCTATCCGGTGATTGGTTTAGATAACTAGATTCTCTGCCTCAAATCACACACACACACGCGTACGATATGCATAAATACAAGTGGACAGACACAGGCAAAATCAAGGACGTTGATTTTGAATAATGAGGTTCTGAGATAAAAGAAAATGAAACAGGTGAAGAAAACGATTCCGTTGCCGGGACTTGAACCCGGGTCTTTCGGGTGAGAGCCGAATATCCTAACCATCTAGACTAGAACGGAGCTATTGATGATTCGTCTTTCTCATTCCTCATCATCAAGCAACACAATTACAAGTTTACTCAATAGTTGTCTCTATCTTTTTATAATTTAAATAATCCACTCAAAATATGGAACCCATAAAATGTACCCGATTTCAAATCTCTTTCTGTTTTCTTCTTTTGACTAACCTCTAAATTAGGATTTCAAGTTCACATACACTAGATGAACTCAACTACCAAACCCTTAACGAACGAATTTTACCAAATTTCAGGAACTACAAAAAATAAAGGAAAAATTACACCACCCTGTTTGAGTTTAGTGTAATAATTACACGTAATTTTTTTTATAATTTGAAAAATTATATATGTTGCCACTAATATTTACTTCTTCTAATAAATATGTCTATTGGTTAGTCAAAATTCATCAATTTAATGATATTAATAAAAATAAAGAATGAAAATCGATATTCACTCTCTATAGATTTATCATTGTCTTACTGCAGGTCAAACAATTAATCTTTTACCAAACTACTATTATACATTTTCACACTTTTCAATACATGTGGGGAAGTAAATCTCCACTTTTATAAGGGAAGTATTGGAAAAAAAATGTGTTTGACCTGCAATAAGTGAATTAATAAAGGATAAATATAAATTTTCAATTCTTATTTTGTTAATAAAAAAAATACTATAAATTTAAATAATCGGGACGCATTTGTTAGACGAAAGTAAAATTGTTGAGCAGTATATGTAATTTTGAAATTACATAAAGTTTATGTGTAATTGCAGCAAACTTGAGGAGAGTACAATCTAATAATTATTCCAACAATAAAATATTGAGGAAGTTTACTTAAAATTATAGTGCAGGTTTTATTTTGGCAGGAGGAGAAGGAGATGGTTTGCAGTTTGCAGGGATATTGCGGGCTAACTTTCCACAAGTTGTTTAAGCCCCTGAAATGTGGCAGTTTTGGTGAAGAGAAAGAGAGAAAGGCCAAAATGAAATGAAAACGCATCTCCAAATGCAGAAAGCAGTCCTTCAAACCCGCCCCTTTTTTCTACTTTGCGTGACAACTCTATTCAAACAGCACATCTCAGTTGCATGAACATGAACCTCCTCCTCATTTTCTCACCTAACCTCATCAATTGTTTCTTCCATTTTCACACTCAAACTTCTAAACACCTTCAATTTACTAATTTACTTATGTATATATATACTGTGAGTTGACTTTACCACATAGAGTAATTCTTAGGAGCACCACATATATTAGGTTTTTTTTTACAATGACTAAAATTAAGGTCTCATGAACAAATTTGATATTACGGGTTCACACCATTCATTGTTTTCAAATTATATTAAAACATATTTATAAATTTTTAAATAATGAATAAGTATTCATAATTATAATAAATTTTATAAAAATTTGTTGTAATTTATTACGTCAAAATAGAGTTGGTGCATGTACTAATCATTGTTCTACGTATAGAATTGAAAAGATGGGCCTAGAAATTGAAATGAAAGTACACATAAATTACCAAGAAAGCAAAGCTTTTAATTAACTTGACTACTCAATATATATAGTCAATATCATTATAGTTGCACCCCCTTCTTAATAACAATTTTTTGGAATTTAGTTTAAATAATTTTAAATTCAAATGATTTATATTTTATTTAATAATAATAAATTTCAAATTATTTTTATATAGAGTTAACCGAAATCATTTTTCAAGTTATTCCTCAATTTCAAATATATTGTTCCGGTTTTTCTCTAAAAAAAAAATTAAATATTTTTATTACTGGAACACAAGGAACAATTACAGAAAGTGCTTTATGACTTGTTTGACACGTTACAAGTTTGAAAATGATTTGTAGGAAAAGACAGGGAACAAAGTTTACACAAGCTCTCCAGCTTTTCACCACTTTAGGGTATTTGAATCTACCATTGATTTCCGATGACGTTCACAACTTAGCATTAAAAAATTTATGTGTTGGAGTTTTATGGATATAGTAATTTAATTTAGTTTTAATAGTATTATGTTGTTATTTCTATTGCATATTGAATATTATAATAATAGTATATTGGTTGATTTATAATTATCTATACATTTTGAAAAAAAAATGATTTTATTGAATTTTAATCACATGACCGTTGATTCACTTTGGGTCTTTCAGGTCGGATTCTAGTGTAAAAACTCCTTTTTACTCGAATCTTCTTAATTCTTTGAACTAGATTTATATATACTAGCAATCAGACATATCGATGGGTGTATTACGTTCTTGATAATAATTATTTATTTATTATGATAAAAATATTGATTAAAATTTATATTTTTTTTCTAAGATTAATTGTATAATTTTCTCAATAACAATACTGAACAACTAATTAGTTAAATTGATATGACTCTCCTCGACGAATGACAGAGTCCTGGGTTCAAACTCAAGTTGTTCCCAACCACCCCCCACCCCCATTGTACTTAAAAACAAAATTAATAATTCTAAGTGTGAGTTTGGAAGGGCATTATAGTAAGATCATATAAAAACACTCCAAAACTTACTTTAGATTATCAATTCTACTGACTATCGAAGCAGTGCGACGTGTATATTTTAAAATTTTATTATTTTCGTTTTATTATATGAAGAAGAATAAAAATATAATAAAAAACTTATCAAAATTGATACTTTTTCAATATTTTTTTATTTAATATTATATATGTGTGAATAGAATATTACTGACAGATTTATTTTAAAAAAAGGATCATTTTGTGTAAGAATAAGTATACCTGAGGATGTTTTAGTTCGTAGACATTTTGTTAATGAAAATAGTTACTTTAACTCTCTTACACATACAAAAAAAAAAAAGAAAAAGTTTAAAAATTATTAAAACACTCTTATAAAATTTATGGATACGAATCTCATCAATATATGAATTTTGATCTACTTTAATAATAATTGTCAGTCTAATAAATATTAGTTGTTGTTTAGTCATAGATAATTAGTAATTGCTATATTAGTTGTCAATTTTTTAAAATATATAATGTAATTATAATTAATTTATACAAAAAAATGGGTAAATTACGATATATTCTCTTGAAATTTTTTATAATTATAAATACTTCATACAATGGATTGTTACCAGAGCGATATTTGTTAGAGTTTAGTAATTATTGACTTTAGGTAGTAATTTTTTAAATAATAAAAAATATTTATAATTATAACAAAAATTCAAGAGAATTTATTGTAATTTATTAAACAATAAAAAAAATAAAAATGGATGAGCTATTAACTCTTATAACACAAATGGAAAAAGAAATTAGGAGGTAGAAGACGTGAGTGGAAAGGAGTAGCAGCTTATAGTACTACGAGTTGCACATCTATATCAGTATCAATTGACCTCTTCACATGGCCTCACCACAAGCTTAGAACACACGGGAAAAATGGGGAACACTCTGCAAGCACCTCCCCAAGTCCTACCACCCCAACAACCACAGCAACATCAAAAAATCGCGGGCGGAGAAGAAAATCAAGAATTCACCTGTGAAATCTGCATCGAGCCCACTTCAAATGCAGACAAGAAATTCACAAACACCAACAGATGCTCCCACCCCTTCTGCACCGACTGCATGATCAAGTACATCCGCGTCAAGCTCGAAGACGACAACGTGGGCCACATCAAATGCCCCGCTTTCAACTGTGATCACACCCTCGACCCGCTCGCTTGCGCTTCGCTAGTTGGCCCGTCGCTCTTCGTGCGGTGGTGTGATGTGCTGTGTGAAGCTGCGATTGTGGGTTTCGATAAATGCTACTGCCCGCACAGGAATTGCAACGCGCTGATCGTGAATGAGTGTGGGGGGAATGTGAAGAAGTCGAATTGCCCGAATTGTAGAAGATGGTTTTGTTTTCAGTGTAAGAGGGTTTGGCACGCGGGGTTTGGGTGTGACGAGAGTGGGGAATTGAGGGATAGGAATGACATGGCGTTTGGAAGGCTGGTTGAGCAGAAGAAGTGGATGAGGTGTCCGCGGTGTAGACATTTCGTCGAACTGTTGGAAGGCTGTCAAATTGTGAAATGCAGGTAATTTGATTTCGCTTCAGTGTGTGTATGTGTGCTCTTTTCCTCGGAGCTTTCTGGAGCTCTGCTTCTTTTAGTTTGTGGTTGATGTGTTTGTGGATACTTCCATGATGAATTTAAGTTGTGGGTTTCTAGCCTTACCTTCTGAGTCTTATATGATTACTCAAATTCAACCGATGTATGATTTTAGGGGTTTTTACTGATTGATTTTGAAGTTTCTGATCTAAGCTTTACTGTTTAAGCAAACCTTCCACTTTTCTCTGGAAAATTTGATGATCAATGTGAGAAAATGCTGCTGTTCTTTACTGTAAAGCCTATTCTTTTCAGCAATTTTCTTGATGTGAATTTGGAGCATTTTTCAATTGAATTCCACTTGTTCTTCTCACAGGCAATTCTTGGTATTATTTACGTTGTCTTTGTTTGATCTATATGTTAAATTAGTAGCCTATAGCTAGCTACAAATGAAACAAGTAGCGACTCTCTAATAATACCCTTAATTTGGCTGCTATCGGCAGAGTTATGTTTTAAGTCCAAAAACGAGCAAAATGTGTGTTAGTATATTATCTTAGCCTCAGAGATTAGTCTTCTTTTTTGTGTTTAAAGAAAAAGATGAACATGTTAGGACATGAATATTGTCATGGGCCCTTTGCCAGGATGCTTCACTTGTTTCAGTTTGTTGATGTTCTTTGCATGACTTGTCTGTGTTTATATGTGATACACTCTGCATTACGAGATTGTTTTGACCTTAAGATCTGTATATTTGCCGTTTTAAGTCTTTGACAATTTGCAGAGTTTGAGTTCTTGTGTAGCCCTATTGATCAGTACCTGTAGACGCTTCTCTCGTGTGAGATTGAACTTGAGATTAATTACGTAACGGAATGATATCCTACCTTGTCGACAATCGCCACCACAAGATTGATTTTGGTTTATGAAACCAAGTCCGAAGATAAAAACTAATGAATAGGTCTTATATTTGATAAGGAGCAAATTAAATATTTGAGGACGATGTTATCCTGTAATTGCAACAGCGTCGTCGTTATTGTTCTCAATGTATATATAAATCAACATTTAATCTTGGGGGGTAGGCTTTTGATTTTGAATTCATTTTTAGTGCAGATGTGGGATCAGTTTCTGCTACAAGTGCGGGAAGCAGGTTCATCAGCACTGGTGCCGATGCGACACTACCTCTGTGTGCTGCGAATGGTGCTTCAGGATTTGTATAGTTCTTATCTTCCTAACTTTTGCGCTTTTTTTCTTGGCTTGGGAGACGGCAAGGCGCAGACGGATTACTTAATAAGTATGAGCTTGTTATAGTTGGGAACATCCGGATGTCGAGTGGGTTTGCATTGTATAGCTTTGGGAAAGTGGAGACAGGTTGCAACATGAGGGGAAATTCTTAGGAGGTCCACGAATTTGGACTATCGAACAATCACAATCATTTGTGTAAAATATAGATGATTATGATTGTCTTGAAACCTGAAGTGTGAGGACCTCCTAAAAATGATACGATGTTTCAGCTTTCGTATATAATCTCCTCCCTTTATTCTGGTGCAACACCAACCCTAGTCAGGAATCATGTATAAACTTGTGATATTGTAGTAGAATTGTTCTTCTACTGATGCGCACTATTGTATGTTGTAACTTAACAGAAGCAGTAGCTGTTTGCTGTTAACATTGAAGCCTTTTGAGCTAGCGACCAAGTTTGTCGGTTTTATTAAGAAATGAAACAAGTAGTGACTCTCTGATTTGGCTGCTATGGGCAGAGTTAATGTGTTTTCGTATATTATCTTAGATTTTTGTTTTCAAAAGAAAAAGATGAACATGTTAAGATGTGTATATCTACCCTGTCCACAAGATTGATATTGCTTTCTCAAACTAAGTCTCAAGATAAAAACTAATGAATAGGTCTTATATTTGTTATCTTGCAGCTGCTTCTGCCAATTCAATCTCATTAGGGATGCTTCCAATCAAGACAAGTACGCGTACCAAAAATAATTTTATTGAGCTATCTTAATACTTTTATTTAATAATATTAATTGCAAAATTATATTTTTTGTTTTTAAAATAATAATTAATTGTATTATTGAAAACTCATGATAAAAGATTGACAATATTTTAATCATTAAAAATATTTATCGTATTATCAAATACTAATAACAAATTATATTTTTTATTTTAAAAATCCAAATAATAATAATAAGATTTACAAATTAGTAATATTTTTTTATAATATTTAAATAAATAACTAACCCCTGCACGCAAACGCAAGTAGCTGGAATATTTGGACGTCACTTGAACAGGAATAACCCAATCCTCCCTCCAATACCATAACCATTACCCACCAACAATATTTGTATCATGTCATTTTAGGCAATTCTCTTTTTAATTTTTTATCAATTTTTTTGCTGAAAATAAATTCAATAAACTAATAACATTTCAAATCCTGAATTTTTATTTTTTAATAAAAAAAATATATATCTGCTAGATGTACAATTTTCGACACAAAACTTGTGATTGGTAGGGTCGTTGTCTGGTTCCTTATCCAGAAGCAGCTTCATTTATAATGCTTCCCCGCTCTGTTTTTCTATTCCGTTTCTTGGCACCATTATTTGTTTGTGTAACGTATAAACTATCCCAAAATAAAAAAGTTAGTGCAAGTTGCTACCAAATAAGGATGATTTGTTGACAGATTAAATTTAATATTTCTGATGTTATTTTTATCTAACAAATTGATAAATCGTCAATTAAAATTCACCAAATACGTTGATATTAAAAGATTGAATGAAAAATTATATTTATCTCCAATTGATTTATTACTAATTTACTTATTATAGTTAATAATATTTTTTTTAATCAAATTACTATTATACATCTTTACACATTAATACATGTAAAAATGTATATTTTCACCCTTATAATGATAGTTTGACTTGCAATAAATTTGTAATAAATCAATTAAGAGTAAAATATGAATTTTTATTTTTTTTATTAATATAAAGAAATTTAATAAATTTTAATTAATTAAAAAGTTTATTTATTAAAATAAATATTAGGACTATTAATATAAATTTTAAATTATAAAAAATTTATGAGTAATACATTAAAACTTTGGGGAGAAAAGCATATTATCCGTAAAACTAAGTGTAAATAAAATAAATAAATACTCCAATAATGACCTAAACAGAATACTGCAGCAACCAACCCAAGAAGCAGCAAAAGAATGGCCCTTCCTTGGGCAAATCGAATTTCTCCACGTGTCTGATGGTCATTGGCAGCTTCGGACCTTTTCCCACCGCCACGCTACATACACACAGCCCCTGTATCTATATATATCTTCGCCAAAGAGGAAAAGAGGAAGTACCGAGGTAGAATCAATCAGTCTTACACGCCATGGCTTCACGTTTTGCCCTCCTCTTCCTCTTCCTCTCCTCCTTCCTCGTTGCGACGTCGTTCCGGTATTCCTTCGCTGCCGAAGACGTCGCCGGGAACGACGATCTTCTAATCCGTCAAGTTGTTGACCACGGCGACGGCGGTGGCGCAGTCGACGAGAACTCGTTAGTAAACGCCGATCATCACTTCACTATCTTCAAGAGGAAGTTCGGGAAGGTGTATGCTACGCAGGAGGAGCATGACTATAGATTCTCTGTATTCAAGGCTAACCTACGCCGAGCGAGACGACACCAGAAGCTGGATCCGGCCGCCGTCCATGGCGTCACGCAGTTCTCCGATCTCACGCCGCGAGAGTTCCGCCGCCAATTCCTCGGCCTCAATCGGAGGCTACGCCTTCCTTCCGACGCTCATAAGGCGCCGATTTTGCCAACAAATGATCTGCCGATGGATTTCGATTGGAGAGATCATGGTGCGGTCACGCCGGTGAAGAATCAGGTGCGTTTTAGATTTAGGTTTCCCAGCGGTTTCTAATTTGAATGCTTTACAATATCATTTGGAGTTTTATCTGGAGTTGGTAAGCTCAGTATTCTATTACTTTGGAGTAGATTTATAAATTTTACATGGTATTATATTTAGATTGTTTAGTTGCATCGTTTGACAGAAAGAGAAAAATCATCCGAGTTCACTAGCGTAACTGTTGATTCCTCTGTATCTTTCCGTATTGGAACCTTTTACTTTACATGCTTCTTTCTATGTTTCCTTGTATTATATGATTTTTTTTGTAGGATGTATCTATGTTCATTAGGAAGTTTTGTGGCGTTGACTTCTGAATTTGCTTAATTTGGTTGCTGAGAGTATGTAGAACTTGTTGGTAAGTGCTGAATGCTTGATTGTAGGGTTCTTGTGGATCATGCTGGTCGTTCAGCACAACAGGCGCATTGGAGGGTGCCAACTTTCTGGCAACAGGGGATCTGGTGAGCCTCAGCGAACAACAGCTTGTGGATTGTGATCATGAGGTTTGTCTCATTTACCTTTCTTCTCTCACTTTGCCCTCTTGTTGCTGCTGAGTACTGATGAACGTGGACTTTGGTATGTCAAGTTCCTAATAACATGTGTTTCTTGTTTTATTTAGTGTACTAGTCGAACTTATTGCTGTATCTTAATAAAATTAGTAGCTTATACTTGTAGTCTTATTGTTAGTATATGTTTGCAGGGCTGTTTTGGTGGTCCAACAGCATTAAGTGAATATATTGTTAAGAGAATTTGATTTATGTGTTCAACTTCTACATGGAGTTTCAGAAATATTTAGTAGTTTGAAGTTGGTGTTACATGGCAGACAGGTTCAAGGTTTGATGAGTGTAAAATTTAAGATTTCTACACTAGGAAGTACTAAATAATTTATGAATTCTGAAAGTTGATCCTGTGTGATTGTAACTGATCTGTTAGCTGCTTTTAGATATTTGTCTGTCTTTGACATTGGAAATACAGAAGTTATTTATCAGTATCTGAAATGGCTATTTACAAGTTAATAGTAAACATAGTTGAGTAACTGGTTGATGTGCAATTTAAAGGTCTACCTTATTCATCTTTTGTTCTACTCTTAGGAGAATAATTTCTCAGAAGAAGTGTCCAATTACTTCCCTCCAGTTTTCTCTATAGTTGCATTTGACTGAAATTTTCTCTCTGCAGTGTGATCCAGAAGAAAAAGATTCATGTGATTCAGGCTGCAGTGGTGGACTGATGAATAGTGCTTTTGAATACACGCTTAAATCTGGTGGACTCATGCGAGAAGAAGATTATCCATACACCGGCACCGACCGTGGGGCTTGCAAATTTGACAAGAACAAGATTGCTGCAAAGGTAGCTAACTTCAGTGTTGTCTCCCTTGACGAGGATCAGATTGCAGCAAATCTTGTCAAGAATGGCCCTCTTGCTGGTAACTGCTCTCTCCATGTTATGTTAACCGCTTGTGACATTTTTACTTGTTAATATTTCTACATTTTTTATGATATACTTGTATTTTTCTCTAGGGGTACACATAAAACTGATGAAAAATCTTTGCTGATAAAAAATCTCTTTTGATATTATAATGGTGTAAAGGCCTTTCTTCCCTTGTATATGATCAAGGTAATCAGAGATATCTGATTTAGGAGAAAAGCTTTTCCTCTAACTGGACATCTTTTGTCGCCTTCCCCACGCATGCACATAATATAGAAACTCTCTTCTCAAGTTACTTTCTTTGCAAAGCCTAAACCAAATGCCCCTTGCTTTCTGATATGGTGAATAGTTTCTGAAAGTGATTCTGTTTTCTTGGATGCAGTGGCTATCAATGCAGTTTTCATGCAGACGTACATTGGAGGTGTTTCATGCCCATTCATATGCTCGAAGCGGTTGGATCATGGTGTCTTATTGGTCGGTTATGGTGCGGCTTCCTATGCTCCCATTAGATTAAAGGAGAAGCCGTACTGGATTATCAAGAACTCTTGGGGAGAAAACTGGGGGGAAAATGGGTACTATAAAATCTGCCGGGGCCACAATGTTTGTGGAGTGGACTCCATGGTTTCAACTGTTGCAGCTGTTAGCACCTCACAGTAGGATCCCGATTGCAGTCAGTACTCTCACCTCACCCCTGTACATAGAGGTGTTGCTGCATTTATTATAATTCACGAACTTGCCCATTTTCTTCTTAAACGATGTGCGACTATTTATGTTTGACATTTCTTACTTATAATTTCGGTCATCAACAATTTCAAGCAAATTATGTAATACTTTTGACATATGCTGCTAATTTGCTTCGGGTGTGCTCAACTTCTTAGGTTTCATCAGTGTTATTGAGAGAACGCTTCATATAGTCATCAGAAAGCATATAACAGCATGTCTTAGTCCTAATAATCGACAAGCCAAATATGTTAACTTCTTAACAGTCCAATGCTGTAACTTCTCAAGTGACAAATCACAAATGAATCCAATCAGAAGAGCTTTCACAGTAGATACTATTAAAAGAAATCGTAAGACGGGAAATATCAATTTTCTTTATATTCACGGAGTGCTAAATCCATGTCAAGTTGCATCACGAAAATAAGTAGGGGAATAAATTACATAATGCGCCTGTTGGGCGTAACTGTTGTTCATAGATGCAGTACTCAAATATACCTGCTTATTATCCTCTGCCTTCAATTCTCAGTGAGAAAATGATACAACAGGAGAGACAGAGAAGAGAGACCGGATGCCTAAAGCTTCATTACCAATATAAATTAAACAATACAATCCGTACGCATGGTGTCCAAATTAAAGAATCAAGAGACGCCCATGTTGTGCGCATTCACAAAAAAATCTTTATTTAGCTCATAGTTTAGTCACCAGAGTATCATTCTTCTTCATGGTCGAGCAAAGCCAATGAGAATGGATAAAACTTGTATCCATCTCCCTCGTAAAACTTATTTTGAAATTCCACCCAGTGAAGTCTTAACGCATGCAAGAAGGCGCTGAGTGTTTCCATCACTAACAATACTCCAACGGTTGCACAAATGAAGACGATGATGCCAACAATAAGGATAACTACATTATTGTACCTGCATAGAGAAACTGTAGTCATTGCTTGCAATTGCAATCAATTAACAGTATCTAGGACCAAAAAGCCTTCCAAATCCTAATTCCAACATGGAAGTTGATTCAATTGTAGTCTTTCCTTCTCTTTTTCTGGCAAGGAGGGGAAGACTAAATGGTGAAAACTAATTCATTAAAAGAGTTGAGTTGAATTAAATATAACAACTTACCCCCATGCCAGAAGAAGAACCTTCTCATAGAACACAACTGACAGCTCAGAGTGGGCAAGGCTGATTAACACCAAAATCATAAGGAAAAAGAAAATATAAGATATCAGATTTTTAGGATCTCTGTATATGATAATGCATTGAGAATAAAAAAGAAGTCTAGAATCTTTGTTTGGGATAAAAAACGCTGGTGAGGTGCGAGACTTCTCTTTCCTGTATTTTCCTGTCAGCTAAGCCCTGTGGTGATTTTAAATAGTAGCACATGTAATCAAAGAGATCTGAACAGAAAAGGCAATTTCTCATGTTTCAAGTGTACATTTCAGGAACCAAACTTATATGAGCTTTAGTATAACTCGGAATGAACTCAAGCATATAAAAATATATATGTGAGACAAATCGTGACTGGGTTGCAGGCATATTTTAACATAGTGAAAGCAAATGTACCTGAGAGCCCATAAACGAAGATAAGAAGCTGTATTTGAAACTGCCCCAAGCACAAATTCTATTGTATGTATGAGCTGATGTACAAACACTTCACTGAACTCAAACTCCTCGTGACTATGGGAATCGTGATTTGCTGCTGATCGCAAAGACTCTTCTGCATCTGGAAGGGGTGCATATGAATCCCCCTGCTGCCTCTGGAAAGACATGACATAAACAATGGTAGACCTATTTTAGAAAATTCAACTGCAATGGATAGTGGATAAAAAACAAAGTGAAAAAGTGCATACACTGTGTTGCAGCTTCAAAAGGAAAGGCTTCGGAAGCAGCATCCATGGGACAGAGACAAGAGCCAAAAGTAACAGCACAAGCTGGAGATGTGATGAATGAATTAATTTGATCAATCAAACTGGAAAGGAAAAATCGACTCTTCTTCAAATAAGATGAAAATGAACACATATTTGTCAAATGGTTATTCCACCTGAGCTGTCTTCTGACCAGGGAAAAGCTGGTTCTCACCAAGCTCATCAGTAGGACTCAGAAACATGTAGATCATCACATGATAAAGGTCAGCTTGGGATCCGGTGCACCATTTAATGATGATAAGGACAGAAAGGTATCCAAACAGACTGTTCAAGAATATAATCTGGGGAATAAATTGGAACCTGGAATACCATGAATTGCATAAGTTGCCAAGACAATGACAATTATGACATATATTGATAAAGCAATTTCCAAAAAATTGGCATTATTAAACAGGAAGGCCTTTCTAGATGCAAATAAATCTAGATTTAATCAGTAGAATACTTGGAAAGCATTTCTATATTCTAGCAATCTATATTGACTTACCATACATTTAGGCTATTTTTGAAGAATAGAGCATTAAAAAAGCTCATTATTATTCCCAGGTTCATTTGGGCAACTCCAAGTAGGATTGACATTTTCATTTTTAGTGAATTAAGGAATGGCAGCTCACTACGTGTCCCATGCCATGCAGGATCCACTCCAAATGGGTAAGTGTCTCGGACCTTGATCAAGCCCACAGTAGTAGAATCCCTACAGTAATGCAGTAAGAAATTTCAGTGACTGGAGGGAGTATGCAAACAGATAACAAATGATTCAAGGTCAATCAGATACCTGCAAGATGGATCACGACATGCATATGCTGAAGAAGCAAATAATTCAAATGGCACCGAGAAAAACTCATTATAGATAAACCCCGTGTAAATTGAAAATATTGCCATCAACATGATTACATAACGCCCACCAAATGTCATTTCCATGATGTCTCCAAGTTTCTGCAATCATAGAGTAACTTCGTCACACCTTCCATATAAAGGATAAAACCTTGCCAATAGGTCACTGCCCAATAAGTTGCAAATGAGGCAAGTTAAATGTCAATCAGAAAGTGATGTCTAGAATTTTCTGAATGATAACTTGTAAGTACGATATAACTCCATGCAGCACCAATTTCATTCTTATATTTGGATGAACCATATTTATTATTTCCTTTGATATCAGGAGCCGTTTAACTATCTGCTAAAACCCTGGCTAATATTAATATCAGTTTTCTTTTTATTTTCAAGTAAGTGTATCTAATAAGAAGAAAACTACGATAAGCTTTTACTTGTCTGAAGTCATTTAGCTCTCTGCAAATGTATTTCTCAGATTACAGCTCAGATTCACTAAATGTGATATTACGGGAATATAATACAATACCAAAGTAAGAAATTACAGGAAAATTGGATAGATATAAAAGCTACATCAGCCAATGAAATGGAAAAAAGAAATGCTTACGCTGTTATAGCTAAATTAATTAAGTATGAAATCACCTGACTAGAGAGTTTTTTTTCTCTGACAATAAAGTATAATGTGGCAAGTAGAAGGCATATGCCATGTCCCCAGTCTCCAAACATGACAGCGAAAAGGAATGGGAATGTGACAATAGTGAATACACCAGGATTTGCTTCCTGATACTTGGCCACTCTGCAATGGGGTCAACTAAATGGCATGAAACTCCATTCATGGTACAGATATACCTTAAAGCAAAACTTATGAATTTATCTTACTGTGCATGGACTGCATGGTCAAAATACATGACAGTGTATTATGTTGAAGCTTTTTATGTGGACAGAATGAATTGAATATAAAACCAATATCTAAGGTTCACTGTGGTGCATCTTCCAGATCATTAAAGCTTGTATTCCTGAAATCAATATACTTATTTTCAACTTGACTACATTTCATTATCACCAGAAACCAGTGCTTAGTGAGAGCATTAATATAAGAAATTTCAAGTTTAAATACTCTCTTTTTACATGCCTCAGAAGAAAAGCGTAGCTAATACCAGGAAAGCTAGTTTCGGCAGATATTTATCCCATAACACAAAATCAAATTGCTTTCAAACTCAGGAGGATGCTAGCAGATTGTATGAAATTTTACCTCAAATTTCTATATCTCTCAACTCTAACACACTCCCACTAGTAAATTCTCATTTCTGACCTTAGTCAAATAAAGATAGGCAGGTTAAGAACAGTCAACAGTGAGAGGCGTTATGTTAACCGAATCACCCAAGTTACATTCTCACCTCCCAATTTGACACCAAAAACACATGCATTATCTTCTCCTTGTTTTCAGTCATGTTAGACTATTAGTCAACTCTAAACTGTCGGGTGGCAGAAACCAAGGACCTGAAATCAGTAAGGCATATAAGTATCCAGATTCATAATTATATTACCGTGCAGCCAAAAGCTAGGAGTCCCATTAACACTTGCATGGTTTCATTTCCCCAGTGATGAGTCAATCTTTAAAAGCAAGTCTATAACCCGGCATGGAGTTGAACCTCAAGTAGCATATAAAACTTCCCATACTAGATATCGTTTTTTCTAGAGAAGAACTTACCCATAAGCATCAACAATCTCTTGGAAAGCTGAATTGAACTTGTTTGTCCGAAAATATGTTGGCGGCATCTCACGTGTATACAAGACTTGGAAAATAGCGTCAACCTGAGACTTGGAGTCATGTGTGGCTCTATGCAATGCCTCCTGAATCTGCAAGAAGCAAATTTCTGCTTTGCTGTGAAAAAGGTATGCATTTCACATGGCACTGGATTCATAAGACAATGTCAAGTAACCATATATACCCCAGTTACCCAAAGCAATAAATGGTCCCCAACTTGCCATGTCACAACCCAAAATAATTTGATGACAAGCTAATTACCTGTTTTGTTGCAAAAACAGGACTCCACCCTTCTGCCACAAGACATTTCTTTGTTACATCTATGCTGAGCATATTCAGAGTGTGGTAAATGGCTTTCTCCTTCCTCACCTTTATCAAGACAGAAATATATATATTTTATTGAAGGTATAAGAAAGCATTGATTCATAAAACAGTAATGAACCGAAATAAAGGAACACAGAGAACATGTGGATCACTTTGGATACAGTTAAAATGGTCAATCATCCATTGCATAGCTACTGGCTCTGATATACACACGGGTAAAAGAAATAACAAATAATTAGCTAAATTGCGTGTAACAAACCAAAAGGTTCCACTGCTCAAATTGTTCTCCAATAGTTTGTAATAAGTTCCCGCGATGAACTGCTCCTGCATCTATTGTTGACTTTAACTCTGAGAGTCTCCCAGAGACCTGAAGTAGAAAGAAAGGAGGTCACCTCAACTTGCAGCCCGTCAACTGGATTCATTGGCATGCAATTATCCCCACATGCAAATTCAACATAGGATAAAATAGATTTGAGCTCTTACTCAAGATGTGTAATAGATAATTCAAAAATTATGTATTACAATAATCTGCTAAACGACTCATTACTTGAATCACAGTTTTGGTAGTGAGAATCTTACTAGATGCCATGCCAAATGTTGATTTTCTTACAATGAACATTATGTCATGAAGGAACATAATACAATGATTCAAAAAGATGAAAATATGAAAAGAGAAAGAAAAACTACTTCCTGCACACAACTAAAATGAACAGACCAAAAATCTGATCCAGACAGAAATAGCATAAATAACGAAACTTCATTATACCATCTTAATATCATCGATAATGCAGCAAGACAATGACGCTTAGTTCACATGCATGAGTAAGCCTTGGACACATACACACTCCTCGAATATGATAATGGTAAAAGGCTGACCAAAACGTCCACCAATTTTTACTACCATCCACAGACAAATGTGACAAACTTTTCCTAACCTAGCACTCAAACTTTGAGACCAGTGGCATTTAAAACTGTCATAACATGGGGAAAACTTAACCTAATTAGTAAATCAGGATTCAGGAAACTAGAGAAAGCAAATCAAGCAACAGAGCAAGGAGAAGAATGCAGAGAAGGCACAGAATTGACAGAGTCGCAATGGAGACTGACTACAAAGCATATTGAATACATACCTCAGTAATCATTTGAGTTTTCTTCGATACGTCCTCACTGAAAGAATATCGATTTGCTCCAAAAGCTTCACATATTTTGAGGATTTTGTTTTTAGCCCTCTCTCCAGAGAAGAAGACTACAAACACATTTTTTTCAACCTATGTCATAATAAACAAAAATGAGTTTCTCTGTAAGATGACATAGTGTTTCTAGTTCTACAGAACAAGATACCTGGTGCCAAGCAAGAGACAGCAAATGCATTAACTTGTAGCACCATGTGTTACTCATCTTACAAATGACCAGATCGTTATTCTTATTGTTTAAAATATCATCAGTTATTTCTAGGACAGTAAACAAATTTGTTGGCAAGTGGGTAGTACATTTAGTACCTCTAATATCACAGCATAACAATTGCTAACATGTAGTTACAAAAGTGAAGTTGAATGGCCACTGGGATAAGCTTAGTTCAACCTCAGAACATGCAGAAACCCAAAATAGCCACAGTAAGCGCAGTTTCAGCATAACAAAAAAGTTTAAAAGAAAGCAGACGTATTGAAAGTCCAGCAGAACTAAAAATCATGCAAAAACAAAACACTGGAAAATTTAGTGACATGCGAAACAGCTATTACCAAACAAGGGACATGCGAAAACAAAATACTGGAAAAATAAGCATTCACAATGACAAATGTTATTATTAACTAATTGATGGAACTCACACAATATGCATTTACCAAATTATCCATGCTGCTGTAAACATGCATACAAAGCACATTGCCACGGATGTTATGATCATTAACACAAATGTCCTCTACAAACCTTCTCTCCTGATACAGGATCAATGACCGGCTCATCAACTACAGCCTGCTTAAGAAACACATTACCCCTGGTAGCTCGGAATAAAATCCTCTCAAAGGCCATCGACTTTTCTCTCGTAACAAGTCCCGCAATAAATCCCAGCTTAACGTGCTTGGATAAATCGTTTGCCGTTTCCTAAGAAGCAAAACATCATGCAACTAATGTAATATAAAGGAAAATGATAGCAATCGGGGATGTAACAGTTAAATCTTATACCAGCTCTGACAACAGTGGGGTTTCCAAGGACTCTTCACCACTTTGATGTGATGCGTATTCTCTTTGACGGGCCTCAGCACTGCTCAGCGCAGAGTTAAAAAATTCTCCAGCCTAAGGAAATACAATAACTTTTATGCAGCTCAGCTACTAAAAAACTCAAGAGGGAGTGGAAAAGAAAAAATAACAGATTGCATATCTTGAAAAAACGAGATATGGGAAAAAAAATAACAGAAGTGCTTAAAAACTAACTACTAAAGAAAAGAAACAAGGAAATATCTCGGGCTGGAATATGCAGATGAAATCTAGGTTACTCGTTGCACAAATGCGTTGATGCTGATAAACATAAATAACCTCAGCGCTGTTTCTTTCAAGAAGCACTTACTACTAATTAAAAGATTGTATGCATAACTAACTTAATTTCTTCTTACTCCACCACCATGAGTGTAAGTCCAGCATATATGATTCCCTTATACCAGTTCAAGGTTTACTGCAAATTGTAACTTTGAGATCTTGTGACAACCTGATGGCTTCTTGTGAATCAAAGAAGGCCAAATAGAAGACAAGGGGAGAAGACAAGAAAGAAACGTCTAGGCTATAATATGTTCCTTAATAGGTCTCTTTGTTATACGTTTAGTCACAACAGCAGTCAGTTGTCTCAGGTGAAGTGAGCATCGGAGGTCCCCATTTTTCGCATGAGGATACTATGTTTGACTACAGTTGATTCCTGTATGAAGTAGTTCTTTATAATACCAAGTAAAAACATTCATAGTTCACCTAGTTAAAAATGATTTGTTTCCAGCATGTAGAGACGAAATGAGATACGTTTGGGTCTTTTCACTAGTGAAATTGTGAAACGCTTTTGGACTCTTTGCCAAACAGCTGCACCAAGGTAGATTCATGTGCAAAGTAGAAATATTCACCAAACTATGAGCACCAAGAAACAAAAGGAACAAGCTGTAACTTAGTAGAATAACCTTTTGCAGAACAAGCTTGTATTCCATTAGTTCATTATAGGAACGCTGTAACTTTTCACCATTTGCGTTTATTTCGACTAACTCAGCGTCAAGGTCTCCAAGTTTAACCTGAAATATGACAAAACCTGGTTTGAACTCATCTACCAATAGCGAAACAAGGCATTTACAAATAGCCAAATCTACCTCAAGGTCATCTAAATTGAGCACATCTTGTGGTAGAGATCTTGTTGTGGGTGCCAACCCTGCCTTTGACATTTGGTCCCGAAAAAATCTTAATTTCCGTGACATTTCTCCACATCTTTTAATCTTCAGAAGAGAGAAAAACAATTAAAAAGTTTGCAATCTCTCTTGCAAAAAAAAAAAATTGACTTGCAGGAAATCCGTAGTAATAGGTCAAATACTCAATTCAGATTTTTGCTTCGCAATGTGAAATTATACAAGAAAGCATCTAGTGACACTGTTTGTTATAAAAAGAAAACAGCTTCTGAATTTCAGCCAATCAGGCGCTCTTTGTGTTTGCTCAGCTTTTAACTCCTGTATGTGGAAGTTTTAAACATGAGAAACATTGAACAACCTGGAAGCAAGCTTTCAGATCCAATTTTGTTGTCCTTCAAACCAAGAAAGAACAGGTGTCCATGCAAGTGCTGAATATTTAAATCAATCCAATTTCTCATAAGAAGTGGTTTTCTCAAAATCATCATAACAGTAGCAGTTTCTGTACTTAAATTGATTTGTCAAACAAATAGCGACTATCTTTTGAAACTTATTACTGTCAGTGCACTGTTATAAATCAATTTAGACAAGTTCATGAAATAGTTCCTTCAAAAGAAAATTTAAGCTTCAGTTTGCTCATCAAAAGCAAGAAACCTGCTGTCCATCACCTTTTGGTGATAAAGGACACAAGCATTCATATTATTAATGAATGAACATTTTCTATAACACATAATTTACCTGAATGGCATATGTTCTTTGGAATGGGCTTTTTTCTGCATTCAGCTGAGAGGGGACAGAAAATCAGAATTATAATTCATAAATAGAAAACTGAAGCATCCCAAAAATGCAAAAGCAAGAATTTCCATTCTTATAGTAATTGAGAAGGAAAGCAATATTGAGCATCACAGGCAAGAAGTTCCATTCTTCCAGTAATTTCAGTTAGCACCGAAACAAATAACCATAAGATTAAAAATCAACATCTCATTATCTCCATTTCTTTATCTCTTTTCCGCATTGACCAGTATAAGTAATTGCTCAACCTCAACCTCAACCTCAACCTAACAAGCAATCCTCAACCTAATTGCTCAAGCAAATACAACATGATACAGCCCCAGCAAACCACAGCAGAAGCAAAGATACAGCATGTTACTGGAAATATCGCAATTAACATAATTAAATGAGCAATTTTAAAATCAATATGCATTTATTCAAGGACAGAGAAGGTAATGACGCTAAGCAAGTGGAGAGAAATTCTAGCTCCACTCCTCCACCAGATCACCAAAAAGAAAAAAGAAAATGAAGGTAAAATTAGAAAAAAGGAGATTCCAAAATAACAATCTCCATTTAGTTAAGCACACACAAAAATTATCATAACATAATCATAACCACTACAAGCAAAAGCAGAATCCAGGCAATGACACAGTATCAGAAATCATAGTTCGCATGATCTAAAAATTGTCTCCAATTACTCCAGCAAACTCGCACATAGTCACTCCATGCAACCACAGCAGAAACCAATGTTACATCATCAACGGAAAAGAAACATAAAAATCTTAATGATCATTTCATTCTCCCCACCTAGTCCTGCTTTTCACAATATAATCCACATTTTGCGCGCTCAAATCTCAGTCAATTACTCGCTATCACCAGATTATTATGATTATTACGCCTGTAAGAGACTTCGAAATCAACAGACTAAGGGAAAAAAACAAACAAACAAAACTAACAACATCACATTGTCGAAAAAACTCGCAATCAAGACCAATAAAAACAACAATGACAGACTTAAATAAGTAAAATAAATAAATACGGACGTCTTTGATTTGAATAAGGCCGAGGTCACCGAGGTAAGAAACGGCGAGGTGAGCTGACTCAACGGGGAGAATGAGTTGGACGAGTTGCATAGGCTCCGACCGCATCAGATCCATCGGCGGACAGCATCCTCCTCTCCCGCGCTCCCCCATTTTCCACCGTGACAATGTATAACCTTATTCAATCACTATCTTAACTATCTACCCGAGAAGTCTCTCCAGTTTTATCTTTATGTTAGATGAGATGATGATGTGATGTGATAGTAACGAGTCATAGATAGATCACAAACGCCAGAGGGAGAGGGATGCCGAGCTGGTTCAATATTTGTATTGTTGTTTTTCTGGGAAAAAGAAAAAAAAAAAAAACGGGTTGTTTGTTGGCCTTTTTGGTGTCGCATCATTCCGTTCTACTATTTGTGATTTTATTTCAAATTTGACCCCTATTCATCTGTGTATTCATTGTTTGCATCTAAACTTTTTATAATTGCGGTAAAGGCCAACATTTTTTGGTTTCTATTTAATCTTGGCCAAAAGTATTATTTAGATATAATTTGTTGTAGTTACTAATGTCGTAGTCATTCAACTAACCAAAGCACACAAATAAATTACAATTAAATTATAGATTTTTTCTTATAAAATTAGATAATAATTGGTTTCATCAGAATAATTAAAATACATTGCCATTTTATTTAAAGCAATGAACAAGAAAATTTACTTCTCTCCAATTTCATCAACAATTTGACTCTTTTAAGAAATTATTTGATATTATCATTAATAATAAATCTTTTAAAATTTGTTTGTGTAATTCTACTTTGGAAAAGTATTTTGTTGAATATTAATTAATTTTTTTAAAAAATTATATAGATTCATTTTAAACATTATCTCCAATTCCTTTCTAAAATCCAAATCCATTAATTTAAATGTAACCTAAAAAATTGTTAGGTTAGGTAGGGACTATAGTTCAGTACACTAGAGAATCCAAAAAATTGAAGGGAAAAGCGACGTGCCTACCTGCATTGCTTGAATCCATTCTTCTGCTTTACAAGTTGAACTATTGTTATTATAATAGATTGAGGTCAGTAGTCCATACCTTCCTAACAGTCGGATAGTGCAAATAACAAGCTGAACCAATGAATTGAATTTTTTGGGAATTCCTAACATTAAAAATTTGCCCAAAGAATATAAGTGTTTCAATTGAATTGAAATGAAGCCGGGAAGTGGGAACGGGTACCCAAAGTTAAAAATAGAAAAGGAAGCCATTGCATGTTTTTGCCCGCAGACGACATGTTGAGCACGAAAGCATAGCTACACGCTAGATAGAGAGAGTTATACAGATACGTTTCCAATACAAAGAGTACAAAAGACTAAACTTGCTTTTATACAAACATAATTAACCACTAAAATCAAATATGAAAGTGGAGATTTTTCAACCTTTCAATTAAACTAATTACAGTCATACATCCGTTGTTCATGTCTGAATATGGTGACCCAAAGTCCAGCTTTTAAGACAGTGAATTCTCAGCTGACCTTTCACTTGGTACCCACCAGTTTGGCCCATCTCCCTTTTCATTAGATTCTCTTTACACTGTCGCCATGAACAACAACAAATCCTTCGGTTGAAAGAGTAGCAAGTGCATTCCGAAGCTGATACAACACAATATGCCGTCCATTAGCACATGTTCTAATTTGATATACATCAAAACACATGCATCCAAGTATATTACATATATTACAAAAAAACCTTTCAATTTTGAAAAATCACAATCCACATACACATTACAAATTCCTTTCAAAAGACAAGATAGTCGGAGGAAATTTGTAATGTAAAACATCGACTGCCAAAAAAAATGAATCAATGTAATTCTTCAAAATCTATTACTTCTTTTATAATATGCTTAGGTGTTTATATTATAATCACTATGGCTTAGTAATGTATAAAATTTGGCACAAACACAAGCATAGGGAAAGTGACTGACATCACTAAGATGGATTTCAGCTCCAGAACTCTGCTTCTTCAACTCTTCAAGTAACTAGAAAGCAGAATTCAATCAAATCAGCCGTGGTTTAATTTGAAGCCTGAATAGAAAGAGACAGGATTTTAATTTGGAAGCTTCACAAACCTCTAACAGCCTAGTTGACGGGCCTCCAAGTTGCATCTTCTCCATAATTATGTTACGGGTGGTTGAAACCAAGTTCTCCCTTCTCATCCGTTCACTTGCAGAAACACCAGTTGTAATGAGATCCATATCGATGGTTCCTGTTCCACATAACCAATTATTAAGCTGGAATATTTGATTATATGTGGAGCAGCAAAGTAACACTAAGACAGCTGTAAGAGCAAATCACAAGAGAAAATAACAGCATGGCACAACAGCAGGCTTGAACTATACAAAGTATTCTTTATAAAAAGAGAAACAAGGTGAAATTACATTAACCACAGACCATTTTACACTCCTACGTTCAAGGTTAGCTGTATATATCTGGACTAAAGTGGTAAAGTAAGCAGGAATTGGGATGGGCAAAGCAATGGGAGTTTCAATACTGATTTAAACCATCTTGAGAAAATAGAATCATGGAGAAGAAAGAATTACCAGTTGAATGGTCTGTAGCAGACTGTTGCATTGCAACCTCAAGAAGCCTAAAAGCCTCAGTTACATCTCGCTTTTCGACCTGCAAGAATGAGTAGATAATCATGCTAAAATATTAATTTCTTCAAATTGAAGAAATAGTCACCAAAGAGAGCTTAACCAACCCATTGTGAGAAACGAATACGAGCCAAGGCCTCACTGAGGCGTATCAAACTTTCAATTTGCCTCGGGGTTGCAGTTATGACCTGTAGATGTGAAATTCAAGCATGGAGAAAATAAAATGATGAGCAACCTGTGCAGAAACCAAGACTATTAACCAAACATGAAAAATTCATCCTTGGTTCTCTTTGTCCTCATTTTCGTAACTGCAAAAATCATTAGTAGCAATAATTAACATTAACAGATACATGCTTGATTCTGGAGCTTGTACAAACTTGTAAAATAAACTTTAACTAAAACCCCAACCAGTAGCCACTCATAAGGAAACATTATTACTGAAAGAAAAAAGCTTATTTTGACAGTATGTTTATTGTGAGGTATTTGCCTAGGAAGGATTGGAGAATGGTATTTATCTCCTCTATTAGGAGATCATAATTATCATACGTCCTTTTTAGGAAGAGTTGGAAAAACTCTTCTCTTAGGTACTATCAACCAACTTTAAGTTTTCCTTACAACGTTTCCCAAAGTGAAGGATTCAAATCCTTGACCCCTCCACTAGTCTACTTCTCCTCACTCCCTTGCAAAAGTAAATAGCCTAAACAGTCAAATTGGCTAAAACAAATGTGCAATCACAAAAGGTTACCATAATATCTAACCTTTTTGCTGCTTCCTGGGAAATTTCCTCTTCTTCTCATCTCCACGTATCCCCTTGTCAACTCCTCAGCAGCTTCATCTGATAACTGTGGATGTATATGTTTTCGTGCATAGCTTACATAAGCAGTTAACGTCGGCAGGTCAATGACATCCTGCTCTGAGTTCTGAGAACAAAAGGCAAAATTTAGGGATTAAAAGGTGGATCTCAATATTTATTGAAATAAACAAGAGAAAGAAAAGATTCGAACATCAGGATCTTCAAAGTGTAATGCCACAATGTGCTTTGCAAGCCGCCTATCCATTTGCTCATCAGCCTTGTCAAGAATTAAATAGATCAAATCGAACCTGCAATTTTTTCCAAGCTAGTGTTACGTAGTTTGACATCACTTCTCACTTAGTTCAACAGGAAATAAAGCAATCAAGCCAAAGTTTACCATATATCCTAAGAATTGTAAAGATGTCTCTATAATCATAATAAAGGCGTGAGAAGATTATTTTGCATGAATGAATCATAAAAGATAATCACATATTGAACTTTGTGGGCATGACATAATCGTAGAGCACCATAAATAGTTGGCAATTGTTACCAAAGGCTTTATAACCCCGAAAATACTAGCCACTGGAAAATATTTATGAAGTCCTTACCTGGACAGTAGAGTAGGAGGAAGGTGTATATTTTCGATCACAGACAAACGAGGGTTATAACGTGAACCAATCGGATTGGCACAAGCCAACACTGAAGTTCTTGCATTTAAGGAAGCAATGATCCCTGCCTTTGCAATTGAAACAGTTTGCTGCTCCATCACCTGATGAAAAATTCTTTATTAAAAAATATAATGATTTACCAAAAAACTGCAAGAACCCGATAAACAGCAACTCAGAAAAAACCAGATTTTTCCTCCATATTAAACTACTATGCACACATTTTAGAAACTAACATTTTTCAACTAGAATTGAATAGGAAAAAAATATCCATTTTGAACCCCACCTCATGTAGCATGCTTCTTGCATTGTCAGACATTTTATCAAATTCATCAATACAACATATGCCTCTGTCACTCAGAACCAACGCTCCACTCTCCAGGACCTACAAAGTAATTTTTTTCCAACGGAAGTTTCACCTTATTCATGGTTAATATGACAGTAGAATGAGAAACTTGATCTTTGCAATTTTACTCACAGTTTCACCAGTCTCAGGATCCTTCGCCACATATGCAGTTAATCCCACAGCAGAGCTTCCTCGTCCACTAGTGTAGATACCACGAGGGGAGAGCTTGTGAATGTACTGGAGCAGCTGAGATTTGCTGGTTCCAGGATCTCCAACAAGTAGAATATTGATATCACCTCTGAAGCTAGCCCCAGATGGCAGCTTCAGTGCATTTCCACCAAAAAGCTATTGCCAGCATTAGAACAGTATGAGCAATAAAATAAATTCCACAAAATTGACATAAACCCAGAATAACTAAAGAACCATTTGATTAAAATATGCCACCTGGCAAAGAAGGCCTTTCTTTACATCATCCAACTCCCATATGTTTGGTGCCAAAGACTTTGTCAATCTCTCGTATATATCAGGCTGTTTGGATAGCTCCTTTAATTGCTCCACCTGCAAAATTGCAGAAGAATATTACTCTGGAAGACAAACAATTTAGTATTTCTTGGTGATATGTAGCAAGGTGTACTTCAAAGCACCTTATCTTCGTCCAGAGTTGATTCATTCTCATTCCTACTTGGCCCATTTTCAGTTTCCATTGGATCTTCCACATGCATTCTTGACTTGTCCGTCTTTTTTAGATGAAGACAGTCAATGTAAGTCTGAAACATTAAAACCATTTTATACTAGTAAGTATCTGTTCCTTTAAGCTATGCATGTCATATTTTACCACATCATTAAGGATATAGGAAGAACTGAAGGTGCTTGCCTTGAAAATTGACTTCACTGTCCTCTGTGTTTGACCAACTCTGACACTCATAGCCCTATAGATTCCAGTAACCTAACAGCAATAGCAGCACCTCATACCAGACCATAACATGAAGCAATACTATAAATTCAACAGTGACAACATAAATATATGTGAACCTACCTCAACCCTGTCACCTGGCTTGCCAGCATCCACCAGCTTGTCGTGCATCAATAAGCTCACGGTGTGCGGTGTTCCTCCCTCAGGTATCTCATCTGGCATCTCCTGGACTCTCACAACTTGCTTATCAGCAAATCTGTTTTTTATTTTTATTTTATTATTTGCACAAACAAAAAAAATGTCAATTAGTATTACAGATTACTAAAATTAAATAGGCAAGTGCTAGGTTTTAAATAAGGAAACCCACCTCAGCAAAAAACAACTAACACAGAAGTTAGAAAGATATTCCTGTTATTTATAAGTTCAGTGGCAGGGATTAATGTAATGTTCGATTTCTCAATTTAACATGGACTCCCACTAACTTGTGCTATTTTACATAGTGATTGTATTTATATTATCAGTCACTAGAGTGGCTCTGCCAGATCTCTGCATTAACCTTTACATCACAACCAAAGTAAAAGTAAGATAACGAACATAACATATTCAATTGATGATTGGCAATTCAAACCCCTATTGCTCATGGGCATAATATTACTTCTGTCAAGCAGGACGAGATATTTTTCTCATTTTTCCGAAACTTGACATAGTGGTTTCAGAATAGAAAACATATAAGCAGTGTATATACGGTTACTTTCTACTGACAAGTAACAGATGGGGCAAGCTCATACAAAAGCCAAATCAAACATCATAAGGTCAAGAATCTATCTTACAAGATCAAAAAGTAAGAAAAGAGTTAAAATGATATAACAACCCAAAATTAGGCACTATTTGGGCCTACTTGTATTTTCAAGCCTATCTCAGTCACCACCAACTAGCCAACCAGTAATCAAATTATTTTAAGATACCTAGGTACATTACCTGCACCTGTTGTGCACAAGGGTCATGGAGTTTTTAGATCGACATTCTTGCTTTCCACAAATTGTCGGCTCATCAATTCTTCCTGAAGCATCAAAACATAAAAATGCAACAGAAAAAGAATAAGTATGCATAACCTGAAACAATATTTTAAAAACCATTCTAATCAATTACCTCTATCAACCACAATAGGGTCGGAGTAATAGCCACACACGAGACATCTGAATACAGCTTCCCTTATCTCAGGTATAATGGAGCTACATCTAATAATCATCCCTTTCAGTGAAACCATCTTCTCAACATCTAATCAAAAGACAGAAAATGTCAAAGCCAATTCACCATCAATCTAAGAAAAAATAAAAATGATAACACTAACCAGATGGGTTAAGATTTCTCATCGATGTTGAACTCTTAAGATTGAAAATCCTAGCTTGTATATGCTTCTCAAATAAAGGATTGATTCTACTGACCATATCCATCAACACAATATCAAAAATCGCTAAAACCTCAAGTGGATATCTAACCATTTTAGCATAAAGATCATTGTCATAATCAAACACATCGTGGGCGTCGACATCGAGCGAATCCCCCTCAACTTCAATCACATGATTAATAATTCTCATATACTTCCCCTCAATTTGCTGGGGATTTTCCCTAAAATGCCTCAAGAACCTCAAAATCGCTGCATTAACATCTTGTACACTAATGTTGGTTCCCCACACATACATTGGTGGGGCCTCATCATCATCCCCGTCACCAGCCTCAGAGGACATCGGTGCATCATCAGTGGAAGATGGCGTGGCAGCAGCAGTGGGGGTTCCAGCCGGTCGCCTAGCTCGGCCACGCCGACGGGAGTTACTGCCGGAGGGCGTTGGAGTCGCATCAGGGGTTGGAAAACGAGAATCAGAGGGCAGTGGTGATGGGGTGGCGTAGCTGGAGCGACGACCGCGTTTTGGACGCCTACGATCTCCAGGGGAGGAGACTGTATTACTGATTGGGCTCGTAGCCCAGTCATCCGGCGAAGAAGGGCCTGTTATTAGACAAATTACAGCATAAATTTAAGAAAGTGCATTCTGACATATAGACAAAGCGACAACTTGCTTACAGCCATGGAATTTAACAAATTAAACTATGCATCTTACAATGTGAAAATAATTTCACACACATCGACAGAGACATTACCGCCGTGCATTCCAACAAATTAACCGTCAGAATCCGAGAAGTGATATATGGAGACCTAGTGACAGAGAGAAAATCTTACCTCCGTGTATGTTAGCCGGAGAAGAATCAAAAGCCATATTTCACTCTGTGACCGAGAGATTGTCTATACGTGATAAAGACACGGAGAGAGAGAGCGAGAGGTCTTTCTTAGCCTATTAGGGTTAGAGAAAGCTGGAAAGTGAAAGTGAGCTGCCTCATGAAAGAAGGGGACGAATTTTGGCGGGAAAATGGAAGGTTGTTTTGGCGCCAACGGTCGAGGACATCTTGGGCCTTTTGTTGGGCTTTCTGGACATATTATTTGGGCCTTTGCTGGGCTCTGTTGAGAGGTATATTGAGCCGAGGTTGAAAATACAGCTCGGATCTTGCGCTTCTGCTACCCGGTTGTCAACGGGCCGGACCCTACCCTTTTAGCGCCAAGATCCACTATCATTTTGGAAGATCCAAATAGTCATTCAAATTGGAATCTTTGCCAAAAAAAAAAAAAATCTAATAGCCGTAAATGACTTATAATAATGGATTAAATGCAATTTTGATCCTCTAATTATAGTTAAATTTTATTTCAGTCCTTTAACTTGTTAGGGTTTGGATTTGGTCCTCTATGTATTTTATTGCTCAATTTTGGGACTTTTTTCGCCGTAAAAATATCCATTTTCGCCCTAGTTTCACCGCCACCTTCTTTTTAAAAATCTGCCGCCATCACTCAAGATTGTCGAGAGCCACATATACCGTTCGACTCCCCAGCTCAAAACGAACAAAACCCCTCAATCAATTTCAGGTTTCGATCACCATAAAGACTGGGCTTTCACCTTCACCGTCGCAGCCTCTTTGCGTCAATTCGCCCCGATCCGTACGAACGGCTGTCGCGGACCACCACAGTTCGACTCGCTTCTTCCTTGCAACTCTAACGAGACAAGTCCCAGCCATTTTCATCAACGTAGTGCGGAAATCCAAGGATTTGAAGTTCACAGCCACCGTCCGGCGGGCTGGATATTTTTCCGGCGAAAAAAGTCTTAAAATTGAGCAATTAAAATACATAGAGAATCAAATCCAAACGCTAACAAGTTAAAGAACTAAAACGGGATTTGACAATAGTTAGAGGACCAAAATTACGTTTAATCCTATAACGATTCATATGGATATACAAAACAATACATCAATTCAACTAATATATTATATATTAACATAACTAATAATAATAAATAAATTACAATAATTCACATAAAGTAAAATAAATACTCAAATATTTTTTAAAAATCGAAGTTATAACCTCAAACTTATTCATAATCTTTACATGTTATACAAAAAAACTGAACTAAGAAAAAGAAAAAGGTAAAATATCCGTTTGATTGTGTTTTCAATTTCAATCTCACTGTCTAAATTGGATTGATTTCTTCATGTCAAAAGCCCCTATTTACACTGTCTTTGGGGTAAAAATTTTATTTTAAATGATACATTTATGAAAGGTGGTACCAAAATTCGATGTTTCCTTTAATTAAAAAGAAAAATACAATTTACTCTCATGTGATATAAAAAATAATTAAAAAAGACTCTTATAAAAAAAATAGCAAATTAGAAGTGGTAATTTAATAATTATTTTTTCGTAAGAAATTTTTTACTTATTTCATATATTACATAAGGTAAATAGCATTTAACCTTTTTAATTAATTATTTACATGTTATCAAGATATATATATATATATATTTTTTTTTTCATGCACAAATCAATAATTCGATGGAACTATAAAAATATGGGTCCTCGTTTAATTTCGTAGCAAGTGAAAAACCCTTTTTTATCCTTAGATAATTTTCTTGCTTCACGGGACAACAATAACAACAAATATGTTGCACAAAGCTATATACATATCATTAGTTGGAATTATTGATAATTGGAATCCCACTTTGAAATAAAAACAAAAGAAACATGATACCGAAAACGATACAATTTTGATATGAAAAGACTGAAATAGAATCGCTTCAATTAATTTTTTTTTTTAAATATTGATTATGGACTTATAATTATAGTAGTAGCAATGAGGTTTAATTCAATTAATGAAATTGAGGTCCCATGATTTTGAGATTGTGGGTTTAACCTGTATCAGAGTTTGGATAGTAGGTATTGATTAGATACAGTTATTATAAATAATAATAATAATAATAGTTCATCACTCACTTTAAAAAAACAAAAAAACTATAGAAACTGGAATTTTTAATATTTTGGAGACCAAAAAAATAAAAATAAACAAATAAGATACTATTTAATATGATAATAACATATTGAAAATTCCATTCATTGACTGATATATGTGTAGTAATAATAATAACAATAAATTACGAGGAGCTTCATTAAAGTTTGACTTAAGTATAAATATCTTTTTATTATTTAAAAAGTAATAAATACCTTCTTCTGATATTTGATAAAATTGTAATACTTTGATGTAGATCTAACATTATTAACTTTGCTCTTATTGTATTTATTTTTTTTAAATTATAAAAAAATCAGATGACGTGAATGAAAAATTTTAAAAACTTATCCACATAGTCCATAAAAGAATTTTAAAATATTTTAAATAATAAATAAAATTATAATTCAATCTACAGGGGCATTTTGGTCAGTTCACTACAAAAAAATGGTGAAATTCTAACGAAAACTAACGGATTAGGTTAGTAGTTAGATGACTGTTAAAATCAGGGATATTAGTAATTTTCTAAACAAATAATGGGTATTTATAATCATGCCAAATTTTAAACGAGCTAGTTGTAATTTACTATGATTTGTTGTTGCACTCGATTCCCGCGAGCATATAAAAAATTATAATATGAGATGAATTAAAAGTAATTATAAAAAGATACAAAAAGTAGTGAGATGATGAAAAAGAAAGAAATATGTGAGAAAATAAAAATATAGGGTAAAGTAAGAAAGAAAAAAATATATAATTGTGGTTTATTAAAAATATGAAAGCTTATGAAAAAAATAATATATGGAGAATGTGAGAGATAAAAAAAATAATTGTAATAGAATTTATTAAAATTATGGAAGTTTGTAAGAGCAAAAAAATATGGAGAATATGAGAGAAAAAAATAGAGTAGTGGATTAAGAGAAAATAAAATAAAATAATTAAAAACTATTATGAACAATTTTGTATAAAAAAATAAATAAAAGGATAAAATAGAATAATAAAAAATTGATACAATCAATGAGTTTTTTTCTTTATAACAGTATAAATAATAATAATGAGCATTTATCTTGTTGGAACTGTTGATAAAGCTGTTGATTTGAAAGCAAACAGAGTGGGTGGCTCACCACCATTCCAACCTCCAACCACCAGGTGTCAATCGCCTCCTCAATCATCACCTCCTTCACCCCGCACCCCATCTTCTGGGGCTGTAACTTCATGCCATCTACTTGTAGTCTTACTCTACCCTTTGAATTTTCCTTTATCTCTCACTTCACCTTTACCGGACAATACAACAGATGAACAGAAGAATATCACTCCCTTCCTCCAATAAAAATAGATTCAGTTTGACCTTATTTTTAAAGCTTAGGTAAGTGTTAAAAATAGTAATTCGGACATGTTTTCTAGAAGTTCCGGAAAAATAATTTTAAGTATATGTAAACTCTTTACTGCTGTTTTTCTTATTATATATAATTAGTACGTACACTAAGTTAACTTATTTTAATCAATATTGACGGCAAAATATTTTTAGTCTTATAAAATAAGGGCACATTTCTTGTTTTTAGTGCCACAACTATGACAAGTGACGTTTTTTGTTCCCTAAAATTTAAAATCACGTCATTTTAGTCTTAAAAAGTGTAATTTTAGGACTTTTTAGTACAAAGTCATAACGGTTTTTTAGTACCAAACAATGTATTTTTAATCCCAAAATCACAATGCGCGTGATTTTTCGGGACTAAAAATGCATGGTTATGAGTTTTGTGGGATTAAAAGCGACACCGATCATAATTGTGGTATAAAAAAGAATTATGCTCTTGCCTTGTAGGGCTAAAAAATTATTTTTGCCCCTAATATTGATGATGTGCCTTAAAGTCTTTCATAAGTCTATAAGGAATACATGTTGGCCCAATTGGTCTCAATTCTAGCTGACCTACCAGCTGGGAGGTAAAAATCAAAAGGTTGTAATTGAGTAGTCTTTAACAAAAATTCTCAAATACTTAAATCAGTTCGTGAGATAGGGAGGAAAACTTAAAACCAGTGTGAAAATTAATAAATGACATATTATACCTCAAAAAAGTTATCGGGTATTTATAGGGCTAGATATCCGAACAAGTACGAATCCACATAACTTAATCTTGATCGCTTAAGTACACAACGATCCACGGTCTTGATTTAGGATCGATGGTCAGGACAATAGGGATGGGATCATCAACCAAGCTAAAAAATATGTGAATTTTAGTCCTATTTGGGTATTTTTGTCTTGTTATAGAGTCGATTAATACATCCCCATCAGTATAATAACTAAATTGCAATATTTACAGAAAATTGTTTTATGGGATAATTATACTCCCGGATGATTTTTCCTAAAATTATTGGGTCAAGCCCATAAACTATGCATACTTGCCCAGTCGGCTAAGAGCCCAGCTGGCTCATCAGCAGGACGGATAAGAGCCTACCAACGAGACGGATAAAGCCCACTGGTAAGACAAATAAAGCCCATCAACATGGAAGAAGGGCCCACAAGCTTACTTGCTATTTTACTGAACTGACAGGACCAAGAAACAAACCCATTTCAACCGGATACGTCATCATACAGTTGGGAAGACACGTCATATAGCTTACAAACACGTTTGTACATGTCACACTAAAATATCTTCAGGTGATTCCAAGTAAATCGGTGTCGAGTGAGCTAGAAAATCTATAAATAATCAACTCTCGAATTTTTAGGCAAATTTGGTAATGTTCATTCCGGCTCATGTATCTCAGTCAATATTTATCCACATCACCAACTGTTTGTTGAGGATGACAGTCAACTCAAAGAGCTTTCAATGGTGTACAAAACTCAATAGTTGACCCTCTATCCAACTCTGTACAAGTCTATAAAATAGAGGTCTTGTATAGATTTTTGGTAACATCAAACAACATTACACTTATTCTCAAATTCTCACCTTTTTTGTACTACTCTCTCTTTCAGTCTACGAATATTTATCACTCTCACATCATTCTTCACCGTTATTCTTACTTTATTTCAAGTAATTTCTTTTATTGCTTCTTAAACTGTTACTGACTTAAGTATCAGATGTGCTAACCTCCTAGTCCTTCTATAATCTTAGAATTTTTTTGAAAATCCTTCAAGTCTTGTGGTATGCAAAATTTTGGGTATGCATCACCCCCACCCCCTCCTCAAAATTTAGTATAATTACATATAAACCATATGTGATATGAAAAATTATATCTGGTAAATAAATAGGTATATATGTTAGTTGAAATTAATTGAATTTATAGATATTAATAAAAAAATAAAGTAAAATTAACATTTACCCTCGATGGACATATTACTGACTTATTGCAAGTCAAACAATTTTTTTCAAACTAAATTATCCTTATAATAATGAAGATATATATTCTCACATGCATTAACATGTGCAGATATATAATAGTAATTTGATAAAAAAAATTGTTTAACCTATAATAAATTAATAATAAGTCAATATGAATTTTTATCCAATTTTTTAGTTAATATCAACAAATTTAATGAATTTTAACTAACGAATAAACTTATTTATTAAAAAAAATAATAAAAATATCATATACAGTTTTTTAAATCACAAAAGATGTACGATATAATTATATGAAACCTGAATGTATTTTTTTTTCCCTTCATAGGCATGTATTTTTTATATCCATATAAATTAGCGAAGGTCGCTGTCAATTGCTTTTTCCGAGTTGTATTTACTGTTTGGTGCGTAGTGTAAAATATTGGAAATCTCACAACCACTGTAGCCGTAGTACGTTTTTACAGAAACAGATCCTTCACCCCAAAATAATTCCAAATACTATTATTCTTCCACAAAGATAATAAAGCTTCAATTAACACACACACACACCCCCGCCCCTACCCCCACCCCCCACAAAACAAAAGTAGTATAGTACACTTGAGCAGTGAGTCTTGATATGAACTAATCTAGCAACAACTGGAAGAAGAAGAAGAGGAAGTAGAAATCACAAGGAAACTTCACCATTACTATATATATAAACCAAACGCCACAAGAAGAAAAAGCCCAGAAAAATTATAACAAAAACCATTTTCTTAAAATGAAAAATCATTTTCTGTTTTAAAAGAACCCATTTTTCTTCTTTTCTCAACCTTTTTGTATTTTTTTATTTATGTTGTGATGATGAGAGGAGGAGAAATATTAAACAGCAGTTCATCATCGAGTAGTAGGAGGTGCCAAGACTGTGGAAATCAAGCCAAGAGAGAGTGCCAACACTTGAGGTGCAGAACCTGCTGCAAGAACCGAGGGTTTGAGTGCCAAACCCACGTTAAGAGCACTTGGGTTCCGGTTTGCAGGAGGCAACCCACGCACCATATCATGCACCACCACCACCAGATTTCCTCCACTCTTCACCAACACCAGCTCCTCCATGGATCAAACCCTAAGAGACACAGACAAAATCAAGCAGCATTTTTAGGTACTCCCTATATTTTGATTTCGCCTTTCCCCTCACTGTTGCCCAGATTCTGCAGATCGCGCACAACACTCCCACTCCACGCAGTAATTATTGTGTTTTCTTTCACACACACATATATGTACCTGTTCATTCATCATTTCATTCTTGGAAACCTATCTGCGTATAGTGTGTTTTAATAGTAACCCACAAACCCTAGCTACTGCTTCATACTACTATACAAAATGATAGAAAAATTCGACCGAAAATTTGAATTTTACTTAATTTTTAGGATATGTTTGGATTGATTAATTTGAAAAAATGATTTTAAATCGCAAAGAATTTAGAATCCACCAATGGTCAAGAAAACATAGTTTAAATTTAGAATAAAAGGATTTAAAATTATAGAAACAATTCCATCAATTCAAATATAACTTAGTACTTTTATTTTGTTAAATTATAATACAAACATATGTAGAACATATATAATGCCGAATTTTTTTTATCGAAATTAATTAATCTCTCTCTCTATATATATAATCTATATATGGAAAATAATAAATAAAATTTCTTTGATTGATTTTCTTCATGATATTAATTATAATATATATATAAAAGCTTGTCGATTCAAAAAAAAAAAAAAGGAAAAATAAAAAAGAGGATGAATGGTGGTTGTTCCTTTTTAGGGTTTCAAATTGAAGGGACTTTGCCGGGTGAAATGAGTTTCCCTGCAGTTTTCCGATGTGTACGGGTGAGCTCAGCAGACAATATGGTGGATCAGTATGCATACCAGACGTCGGTGAGCATCGGAGGGCATGTATTCACCGGAATTTTGTACGATCAGGGTCCAGAGGATCAACTGGAGGAAAGTGGAAACTATGTCACCGGAGAGAGCTCTTCTGATGGCTTGTTGCAGCAGCATCCTAATTTCGTCAACAGAGCTACTACTGGTACAGTCTCTTCTTCATATCCTACCTCTTTCTGTGCAGTTACCGCTGCTACTTCGCAGTTCTCTCAATACCCAAAATCTTGATACAGCGTGTGTTTGGGCATCAGGAGTATACGCACCCAACTAGAATTGGAATAAGAAATTCTTAATTTTGCTGAAATTGGAATAAAATTATTTCCAGCAATTCTTGCTAGTTTCCCCTTTTTCTCAATTATGTGTATGTAATTAATTACCTCAATCAGTACAATGCGAAGGAATTTGAAATTTTTATATTGATTAAATGGGGAAAGAAAATAACTGCATAAGAATTAAACTATTCTTAATTTTGTGATTCCAATGCATAAGAATTAAACTATTCTTAATTTTGTGATTCCAATGAAGAATTATTTGCTGTTTGTCGATCTGTGGTTTAAGTTTTTGCGTACACAACGTATCTTGCTCATGATTTGCGTTTTGTCTCGTTATGGTTCTGAAGTCTTGTTTTTGTTTGGTGATTATGTGAACAAGTTATTTTTTTATGAGTAGTTTGTGAACTTCAAAGCCAACTTTTCTCCAGATTTTGCGTTGGGCTTGTTGTCTTTTATGGCTGAAGAATTCACAGTTAGGGTATTGATATATATGCACTGGAAGAAACTAAGATTGATCAAATAGAATTTATCTGTATTAATTCTTGGTCATTAATTCATCATAATAATCAACCAAGATTAAATCAATCATACAATAATTAAGTATAATATATTTATCACATGATTGATTATTTTTTTTAAACATATATATCTACTATATAAAAAATATATTATATTTATTATATGATTAATTCAAATTTGATTGAGTTACTTGAATCGGGTTACGGTGAAAAAGTTATAATTGGTGGGCATCTTGTACTGAAAGTGGAGGTGGTGTGCGCGCAGAAAGCATGCACCGAGTAAATTAAACCACGCTTTTAGTTAAGCATTAATGCTTAAAGGGACTCACAGTACTAGCTAGCTAGCCAATGGAAAAGTTATGAAGGATGCCCCTCATTTACACAACAATCAGGAATATATATATCCTATAAGTAATTATTATGACATAATCCAGGGAGAACACATTATTAGTCCTACACAAATTAATTTTCTCCATGTAGTACTGTAATTTTAAAATTTTCATAAATTTACTCATTTTTTTGTCAATTTTGTTGAGAAATTGTATATATGTAACTTGCACATGATCAGACTAAATTAAAATTTTAGTCCTATAACTTAGGAAAGATTGATATTTTTTTGATAATATATTAATTGGTTTATAGGATAAAAATTGGAATTTAATTAGATCACAAGCAATTTCCGATCAAATTGGCCGAAAAATGAATAAAATGATCAAAATTTTAAAGTAATTTGTACTACTAGACCAATTAAAAATGTCAACCTCTCTAAACTACAGGACTAAAAATATAATTTTTTTAAACCCTAATACTATTTTCACCTTATTATTCAGCCGAATAATGATAATAATAATAAAAGTGTAGCAAATTAAATATAATTATCGAAATTGACATATATATATATATATAATAATAATAATATATTGAGAATGCATTATGATTCATATCGCAGCTATTTCTAGATAACTTTCCGGTTTTAGAAAAGAAAAGGTGAAAAAGAAAAGCCTTTAGAGGAAGGAATATAATTAATGATGAATTAATAAAAATAAAAGGCAAGGGATTATTAAATGATGAATTAATAAAAATAAAAGGCAAGGGATGGATATATATATATATATATATATGCATGCAATTGCAACCGCCGCTCTAACTTTATGCCAAATATCTTTTTATTATTTTACTAAACAATTCACTTTTATTATAATTATTATTAATAATATACCAAATTAAATTCTTTCACTATATATATAATTATAATAATATGCTGTCATATACATAAGAGCTTTGCTTAGAGGAATAATTCTCATAATCACCAGCCTTTCAGTTTATTTAATTCTGATGCTTTATACTTAGGAAGGAAGGTGACCATCATAAAGAGGGTTTCCAATCTTAAATTAAGATTTTTCTTTTTCTTTTTCTTTTTTTTTTTGGGGGGGTTAGACAAAGAATAAGTACTTCTATTGTACCCATTTTATATATGCATAATGTGCCTAATTATTTGCCAATATCACAACCAAAAAATAACTCAATAACTGTGAAAATAAATAAAAAATCAGCGTTGAAAATTTACTGGCTGATGAATTTAGTAATAGAAATTCACTTGCTAACGAATTTAGCAACAGATTTTTTAAAATTAGCACAAAAACTTTATTTGTTGATTAGCTCGATACTGATTTTAACATCAAAATTTTCATAATTATGGGTTATTTTCTTATAGCGTATATAATCTTGATATACATAAACTGGTAATTGTACACCATTTTATGCATGATAATTCCAAATTTTTATCATAAAATGATAGGTATTGCATCTTGTAAATGATTTATTGCATAGATGCCTAATTGTATATGTAAAATATATTTGTAAATGTATAAATAATGTAAATTTTATTTACATAGGCGACACACACACACACATATATATATATATATATTAAATAGAATACGAAATCTAGCAGTTTAGAATATATAGGCAATAACATTAGAATACACGTCTGGATTAGGATTCACACTTTAAATTATACTAGGGTTATAATTACAATTACACCCCCTCTCAAAATGCGAAATTATACTTTTTTTTAAAATAGTTTCGAAATTATACTTACACTTCCTTTAAAATTTTACTGTTTATACTTGACTCCATTCGTTAAAATTTGGACAGAAAATATTGACATTAGCAAAAGAAAATTATTAAAATTTTAATTTTACTCCTCATTAACGCTCATATATTATAATTTTATAATTATAAGGAGGCAAATGTAATTATGTTAACCTCACTCCACATATATATATATATATATATATTGCATTTATTGCTTTATGAATACAAAAATATATGAGAAAATTTTAAATGAGAGGCAAAATTAAAAATTTATATAATTTTTTGTCTACTTCAATATTTTTTATCTAAACTCTAATGAAAAGAGGTCATGTGTAAACAAAAAACTATTAGGAGTGTAGGTGTAATTTCAAATTTCTTTAAAAGTATAATTCTGAATTTTTAGAGAAAGTCCAAATGTAATTAACCAATTATACTATTAGAACTAAAAAAAAAAAAATTTTGTTACGGTTAATTACATAGCCAAAAAAGAAAAGTGTAAGAAATACAAATCAACGCCTTGCAACGGCTATTAGCATGCCGTTGTTTTTACAAGTGTGATCAAAACATTAGCCATTGCTAAAACATACCAAATGTTAGGCTATTGCTAAAAACTATAGCAAATATTGATTAATTGTGGTAAAAATTAAAAATTTTTACTTTGATTTTATTTAATCGCAGTTAGTAGTAATAATTTACCATAAATTTTATGCTATTGTCATTTATACTGTAGTGATAACTTTTTTTTTTTTAATTTTTTATAGGGTAGGGAGATGTGTATGTGCGGGTTTTTTTGTGTGTGTAAACACTCAGTTTCAGCAGCTATATTTTTCCAAGTACACAGATGTAGAAAGATGTGCGAAATGATATTTTGGTATCGATTCCTCCACATATTTGTTGTAGATTAAAAAGAGTTAATTTCGTTTATGTATTTCTGAGAGAAATGATGCCAATCTAAGTTGAAACATTAGTTAAAAATTACTTAATATTCCAATTAAAATTAATTGATAAAAGCTCATTTGAATTTAATTTGTTAAATTTATCATAACCAAGCTTGAATAATTGTTTTTGTTCGATAAGTTTCAAACTCGATTCAAATAGTGCAAAAATAATAAATATACTTAAAAATATTAAATTATTCGAGTTCGATTTATAACAATTAAAATTTGATTAGATTAGTAATTAAATCAAATTCAAACATTAATTTGCAAGCTCGATAATAATATAAATAAATTTTAATAATAACGTGTTTGATTAAACTCGAAACATCTACAATCTTGTGTAAATCCCTGGTTAGGATGAAACTGCACATGTTGTGTTGCAGAAAAGCATCAATATATACATATATATATATATATATTATATTCACATGATCTAAATGAAAACCCATTATTCACAACATTATGATGAATTTGAATAGTAGCAGCATTTCATCCATCTAAACTGCTAGAACAGCGCCAAACAGGGACTTGCCATTGGACATCCATTTTACCATTTTACCATTTTAGCCCTACGTAGTCGTGGTGGACCCCAAGGCCGTGCAAGCACCAAGGCCTGTTATGGTAATATTGCATCCTCTTTGATTTTCTGAGTTTGGGTCCACCGCCACCCCTCCTACCGCCCGTCTTCTTTATCCTCCGCTTTTCCAACCTCCGCATCAGTTTCCATGTCAATAACTCATCATCATCATCATCATAATCATCATACACACCCTCCTCCTCATCATCATAACCATGAGAACCATCATGATGCATATCATGACGTGCCACGTCAGCAAGATAAGTCATCATCGACTCTACGGCTAAGGAGATATTGACTCCATCCAACGCCCCGGACTCACCTGCATCTTCAACTTCCTCTTCATATTCCACCGGCGCCTTACACTCTGGGATCACGTCATCTCCGTCGAAGGAATAGATGTCTTCGTCGTCGGACAGAGGTAAGTCGACCAACTCCCACGAGGAGAGATCCTCGACGCCGCCGCTCTTCGCCACCAACGCAGTGCTTCTTCTCCACATTCTCAACATTTCTCCTGCAGTATCTACAGCGAGCAGATCGGAATCGTGTTGAAATAGGAAAGAAAAGTTCAAATTTTAAAAAGAAGAAACATTAACATTGCGATAAAATTGGGGGGCGTCGCACGTGTATCTTTTGAATTCTATTGGCTGAACGACGTGGAGTATTGCGTGTAGTTCAACTTTTTTGCTTTTCTCTTTTCTTCATTTTCCTTTGGAATGAAGAAAGACAAGGAGGAGATGGTCAGAGTACGGTCCCCCAGTTGCTTTATAAATTGATTGTCCATTTCAAATTTTCAATGGATGAAAATTCATTTACGTTGGCGTAACTCCAATTATAAATGTGAGGCACCTATAATCTTTTATAAAGATTTAAAAATAATTATAAGTTGATACATCTTATAAGATGTATTATAGAGTTTATAAGATGTTAGTATAAATATATTTATAATTAATTTGAAAATAATTGTTAAGATCTTGTAAATAAAGGATAAATTACAACGAGCTCTTTTTAGATTTGTTATAATTACAAATATTTTCTCATTGCTTGAAAAATTACAAATACCTCTTTAAAATTACAAATATCCTAACAAATACTCTAAAGTTATAAACTCATCCCAACACTCTCTACATGACATCCAATCGAACTAAATCATCACATAATAAATATGTTAAATTTATTATATGATTGATCATTTTTTTTTAATTGTATACTAAATACATATTTATACTTGCTATATAATTAATTCAAGTCTGCCCAAGCTTGACTTGGGTTAAAATTTCCCCTCTAAATGTAATGTCTTTGTTCTAATAAATTATCGTGACTTCAATATTTATCTTCAATTCATGCTTTTTCTTCGCATATTGTTTGCTTTTTCTCTCTCACAATTACATATTTCTCTGTTCTGTACTAATCAGTGCATACCATTCAGTACCCAAACCTTTCCATGTCCAAACACATGTGCATACACGAAGAAGCAACGGCTATTCAACATTTAACAATAAGGCAGCTGAAGTATCGTAAAAGCACAGAAACACATCAACAGGTTGAAATTAAGTAGAGAGAATAATTAAGAAGTCAGTTGATCCATACTTTTTTATAAAGAGTACAACACAAAGCAACCGCACAACTGTTCTCTTATACACATTGAAGCCAAAATTCGCGCAGATAGCCACATGTTCCAGTGTGTTCAATAGTATAACTACAGCAAGCTATGCTACTTGTGAATATAAAATGCTCGTGCTCCAGAAATAATGTACACGAAAGGAGATTAAAGGTAGTAAGAGAACACTACCCGTAGATTCCAAGAATAAGTTTTTGATAAATCGAGAACAAGTTTGTTATAATTGTTTTATCAAGTAGTAATTTGGTTTTCGGGAGTGGGTCGGACTTAATTTCAGCTGTCAAAACTTTGCCGAAGCTCTTTAGTAAAAATTAAAAGGCAGAATCGCTGCTCTTCGTTTTCCCAAGCAATACGTCCTTAGCTTCGTTGATTTTGGAAGCAAGGTAATGGCTACCACCTGCATCAGGGTGGTTTGCTACCATCACCCTCCTGTGAGCTTCCCTTACCTTATCGGCCGGAGTGCTTTCCCTGATCAAGGAAATTAGACATGTTGAATTAACAAAAGATCAGGTTAATATCAGATATCATTGCTCTGATGTGCTCCAAGGATCTCGCTGGGTATACAAACAGAGAATAACTTTGATACTACTTCTGTATGATTAAACCGGAAAAAGGTTTTGTGACTTGATATAGCAAAAAATGAGCATCCATTAATTATAAAGCTCGATTGGATAAACATCATTAGTAAACATTATGAAAGAGCCCATCAAATGGTATCAGTTGAGATTACACTGATCTTGGGATAATGAAATAAGCAAAATCTTAGTTCATTCCATTGGAGAAAAGCAAATAAGAATAATAACCAATATCATAGATGCCTTCATATTATATTAGAGGCAGCAAAACTAAATAGATCCATGAGTACTCTCATTATGAGATATGGGTAACAGGACAACAAAGAATATATAAACCGTATGAGGTAGGAAACTCTTGATTTAACATTAGCTCCATTTTAGGTTTGTTTTAGACTGCATGACCATCAACGGGATATAGCAATTGATAAAATTACAAGCATGCATTCACCTACATTAATTCGTTTGCCAAGAGTAACATCCTCATGGATACTTCACAGTTAAAATTTTTTGACCCCGCAACTCTTAGCCAGACATCATTGTGTGTGGAGTTCTGTGTTATAAATTACTGCGGTCATTTTCATGAATCAAACAATACCTCATTATTGCAATATCAAAACTTAGTTCTAGCTTTGCCAAAAAAAAAAAAAAAAGGGAAAAAAATCAGCAAATTGAGAAACTGGACAAAGTAGAATAAACATTAAAATTCATCTCTGTCACCAAAGGGAAGAAGGTTTTGGACGCACCTGACTCCAAGAATAAGAGCTGCCTCCCTCCTCGTCATTTTTGGCTGGAAACCTCCTTCATAGAATTTACGCATTCTAGCAGTCGGTGGTCTTGCTTTGAATGCTTGCCATGCCTGAATGCTATATCTACCAGCTAGAGCGGCAGCAGCAACAGCAAGTCCAGCTATCAGTGGTGAAGTCTGTTGTAAATTTCAGGATTGGATTTCTCATCAGCTGGATTATTGGCATACTATAGAAGATAAAATTACACGAAAAATAACTACAATCTGTCAGCAACCACCGTAGGTAACAGCCAACAAAACATATCAAGCCATTGATCCACGAGACGCTGCTGAAGCACAGACTTCTTAGATGGGAAAGACATTGATCTCAATAAAGATTGTCAAGTTGCATTATTTGTATCCATTGCCATCATCATTTTTGACTATTGCCCTCTCTAATCAGCCATTTAAAAGATGTTACTATTTACACAAGGGAGGCCAAAAAAGGAAGTTTCTTAAAACATAGCCAATTCAACTCCTAAGGCGCAGAAACAAAATACAGCTGGAAAAAGAAAATCCAAAACAGAAATATAAGTTTCAAAAAGAGATTTCCAGTTTAAAGTTTCTCCGCTGCTTGCTCTCTAACACTCTTAATATACTTTATAAACACAAAACATCAACATTTTCTCATCTAACGAATCATTTAGGCCTGCAGATCACTCAGAGGCTATTGCCACATGGTTGTAGTGATGGAAATTCAAAATAGCAACATATCCTGCATGAATTGCAGGGACACAAGTTCCTCGGCCATAGCCAGCAGAAAATCTGTATGGACAAAAGTTGATAAAGTCTTACAACCCTGTCCCCCAAACTTTTCCCTAATCAAGATAAAAGAATTTTTTGTCTTTAATTCTTTCAGATGCAAAAATATTTATTAAAATATGTACAACAATAGCCTGATACAAAGAACAAATGGAAACGGACCAAATCCACTCGAGCAAAGGACACTCAGTATTTGCCTCCATCCTGTTCCTCTTATCCAAGCTTGAGGCATGTTTTAACAGTAAAACAACCATCTATGGACTATGAAAGGATAAAATAATAAAGGTAATTTCACAGAACCAACTTCCTGAGCAGCAGAACAACACGTATAAATCAAACTATAGGACCCAATGATCAATCAGATCAGAACCCATCGGATTATGCCATTGCACCAACATTTCGAGATATGCATAAAAATGGGTAGTACAACGACATTCAGACATTGTATCTTCCCTTTTTACTATTCTTCCTAACATCCCAGCATTCCAAGCATTTTTTTTTCCCTCAAGTCTTACCCGGATAAACTTCTTGACTAGGAAACGTACAAGAAACTCAATGTATAACCTAGCATTTGAAGGTAAAAACTGAAAATAGAAGTTAAAAGTTACAAAAAAATATGCCAAGATTTATATCAAATCGTCTATATATAAGTTCAAGAACGACTTACGCAAAAAATTCAATCATCTATAGGAGCAAATCCATTGATAAAAAATATAACTAAGAGAACCACTAAATGCTACAAATCAATTATGCAAAAAATTGAACAGAAAAAGAAAGAAATAATAAACTCATCCATGAGATGCAAAATGAAAACCCTGTAATATTACTTGATAGCCGCTTTGTTTATTCACATTCGTTGAACCAAGAATCATTATAATGTCGTAAAAGGTGAATTTTGTCTGCGTATCGCATATCTATATACATATCACTGTACGTGTGTGTGCGGGTGGGTATGTACCGGATCATCTGGTTTTATGACGAAATAAAAGGTTACGGCACTTACCATTTCTGATTCCAAGATGACTTCAGAGCTCCAAGTAGTGGGAATCCAACATTCAAAGACTCTGAATTTGCTTCTTCTCTCGTTCAAAATCTTCGGGCACAATCCTGTCCCCTTTTCAGGTATGAAGAAAGAGAATTAGGGTTTTGTTGTGAATAAAAAAAGTCGGTGAGCGTTGAGCATCGAGAGAAAGGGCGGATTAGTGAAAGACTGACGAATAATCATCACGTGAGATGCACGTGGCCTCCTATGCCTTGATCTTTTTCCTTTATGAATTATAATTGAATTTTTTGCTTAATATTTATATATATATAAAAAAAAAATCTCCATACTCACAAACGATGATTAATAACATCATCGCATCAATTTTTTATAAAGTCAATGTCCTTCAACTAATAATACAACTAATTTATTCAACTTTTCAAATTTTATATTAACCAATAAATTATTTTTTAAATATAATATATTTTAAAATATGAAAGATTATATAATATAGGTATCCAAAAATGGTGAACCACAATTTCTAATTTTTTTTACAATTGCTGCAAAATATTCATTTCGGTAAAATTCATTAGACCATTAAATTTAATTATCATTACTGTACCAATATATTAAAAATTAAATTTAAATATCAGTTGATTGAAATATTATAAGCTGACTGCTGTCAGTGACATAATGCCCACCAAAACTTCTTCAAGATTGAAATTATAGAGCAGCCACGCCTGAAAAATGATGCCAAGTTTTCAAAAATTTACCACCATTATATTTCAACTTTACAATTAATAGAAGGGATAATTGCACTATTCTCACCTAAAATTTGGTACAGCGACCAAAAATTATATTTAATACTTTTGATATTTATAAATTTTACTGAATTTATTGAGATTAACAAAAAAATAAATAAATAAAAATTCATACCAGGTTAAACAAATCTTTTTTTTGACTAAATTACCATTCACACACTAATATATGTGTGGAGGTTATATTCACTTTTATAAAGGTAATTTAATCGAGAAATAAATTTATTTGACATGTATAAGTCAATAATAATCAAATGAAGATAAATATGAATTTTTCTTCGATTATTTTGCTAATATCTACAAATTCGGTGAATTTTGACTAGCAAAAGGATCTATTCGTTAGAAAGGTACTAGACTTAATTTTCTAAACCATATAAAATTTACGTGTAATTACACCAAACCCCATGATAGAACAATGTAATTATAATTTAATTAAGCATATGAAGAAATAGAAAATGTATTTTCAAATAATAATAATAATAATAATGAACAGATTACTTTAATTATCCACATAATTTCTTATAATACTTTGTAACATATCAAAAGATTCACTCAAACAACAACAATTAAGTCCCTTCTAGTAACTGTTCCCAAATACGACAATCTGAACAACAACTAGAGAAGAACAGAAAAAAGCAAATCTATAATAAGACCTGACTCGAGACTGAATCACATCAACCCCAAACAACCCCTCACAACAATTAATAAATAACAACAAATATATATATATAAGTGTGAACTTCACAAATCAAATGAACACTTGGTATAAGTGGGAACTAATTTGTTTCTTTCTTCTTCTCTGCCAGACTGCCACTGAATTCAAACAGCTTATTGCCTGCTGCATTCTGGTAAGAGGCAATATTTTCAACTCAGCACTCCATTCACATCGTTGTTCGTAATGGAGCTAGTGTCGACCTTCGGTGGGCCTGAGTGTCGCCTGGTCCGGGCCGGAGAAGGTGGAAAAGAAAGCCGTTTCTTGGCCAGCCCAGCTGATCCCTTCTCAGGAGTGCCGTTTTCCAACCCCAATGGACTTGGTAACTTCGACTTGGCCTTTGCCGACCGAGTTGGTGCCATGTAACTTGGAACCGATGAAAAACTCGCCACGCTCTCGTCGTCTCTTACTGATGAACCAGCAATGCTGTGTCGCCTATTCCCGACGCTGACTACACTCCTTGAGTCGTCATCTTGAATCATTGTGCTCCCTCTAGGGCTTGCAGGTTTCAATTTTCTTGCTGCCGGCTTTGAAGAGGGAGTTGCAGGGGATAGGTGGCTAGAAGGCGGCTTTTGGCTGACTGGTGAAGATGGATTGTCAGAGTTTAGCTGATGACGGGCGAACGATTTAGTGATTTCTCCCACAGCAATTCCTGGGCTAGCACTTTTGACAGATAAACGGTCACTGTTAAGATCTTTCTCCGCTGCGGTTTGAGTCTCACCTGACTGGGCAGCCATCCATCGATCTAACCAGCTCCAGCCCCATTGGGGATTAGTTGGGTCCATAAACAATAAGTTGGTAGGTTTTGCTGATTTCTTCCATGTTTGCTGTTCAATTGAAGCGCAAAAATCTTGAATAAAATTTCGCATGCCAGATACTAAGAACATTCCATTCTACCCAAGGCACAGGGAATGACACTTAAACTTTCAAATCCTTTATCTATATGTTCTAATCGCTACCTAGTGGATATATGAAAAAGTACCTGGTGAGTATATGAATAAGCTAGAGCTCTTTCTCGCCTCATTGCAGCTTCATACTTCTGCAGCAAGCTCGCCTCGATTTGCTCTTTTGATTGAAGACTATCATCCCATTCCTCTCCCATCTGCAACAGCATTGAAGACTCTATAGGTGAAAAGAACTTGTTGAAATTTAAAAGAATGGTTAAATGAGGCTTTTGATGTAGGAAAATTACAAGTTGACGCTCCACGGTATGTCTCAATGAAAACAGTGGCCAAGTTTATGCTTTCATATTAGAGAACATACCCGAAAGAGTCACTATGTAATGTGGAGATTCTTACTTGCTTATAAAGAAATAATGTTACTAGCAAAAACTCACTCTCAGGCTCTCCAGCTCTCTAGCGCGTTTCTGCAGGAGTTGTCTCTGAAGTGCCCGATTTTCCTCCAACATCCTGATTCGTCTCGACTGAATCTGAGACTGCACGCGAGATAGAGTCTGCATGCATTTGAGAGTGTTTGAAGTCTGACGTTTTGCAGTCGGCCCATCAACAAGTAATTTCAGTCTGACAAGCCCTCTTAGAGCTCTCAATGCTCTCCTTGCCTGAAAGTTAGGAAGTCAGAGATACCAACCCTCTAGTAAACATAATTCTACCTGAAAGACTTATCTAAGCGAAGGTGACTGTGCTCTTTCCACTAGAGTACAGAAAACAATTACCGGAAAAAATTATCCAGAAGTTACAAGTATTGCCTCATACCGAACTTCATGGAAATGCCTCAATGAATTAATGCCATGTGTTTGAGTTGTTTGGCCAGTTAAAATATGCACTGGTATGTGCAGGTACCAACTCAAAAATGTGATCAGATTGAACTCAAAATAAAGTTAGCCTTCTTGTTTAATATGTTTCAGTTCTTACATTTTCACAGAAAACTTTCTCTTCGAAATAAGCCAATGAAAACATACATATTTCTAACAATTCAAGTTCAACATATGTTATTAGCATACTTATTATGGTAGGCAATAGCATGCATCTCGGGCTGTCTATCATTCAAACCATCACGCCTAAGTTCTAACAAAATATCATGATCTATCATATCAAGTTCACAATGAAGCGAGATATTTGTATAATACCATACCAGATAACCTCGGAATGCAGTCTGGATTCTGATTGCTGCCACTTCTTCCTTGGACTTTCCCGCAAATTGAGTCACTGTAGTTAGCCGAACAACCTCTGCAGCAGCCTGTGCAGCAGCTACAGCTGCTTCAGCAGCTGCAGCTGTAGCAACTGCAACGGAGTAAGCATGTTTTGTCTGCTCATCCTCCACCTCCGTCACCTTCACCTCTTCCACAGGCGGGAGAGGATGAGGGTCAGGCAATTCAACAGGATCTGGAGTTGGAGAATAGGAAACAGATGGTGTTTCTTTCCCAAAACATTTCTGCTTCGATTTGTTTGCTTTCTGAAAACGGGCACGAGAGTACTCGATTATTAGGCATTCATGCTTAAAACATCGGTTATAGACTTATAGTCAATTGAATAGAGCCACTGATTTACTGTACAAACCTCAGCCTTCTTTACCTTAGAATCAGGGCTGAGAACCTTCTTTACTGAAGAAAACCAACTTCCTTTCCTTCCCATCTTTATATCATTCCTCAACTACTCCTACTCTGGAAGCAGAATTCGACAAGATTAACAAACAATCAACAGATAACCCTACTAATAATAATACTCAAGGTTCCATCATTCAAATAGAACTTCATGACAATAAAGACGAATCCTAATCACGCCTTAAATCTCTGGAAAAAGTGTCAAAATGATCAAACCCAACCACCCATATCTACTAATCATAGTGATTTCTAGTTCTACTACACCCCACCTGCATTTCCCACATAGTAACAATTGCTCATTACTAAAAAAAGCAACATATGCCAATACTGAAAAAAGCAATTACCATTTCAAGAAAACAGATGAATTTCAAGAAATGCCATTTTTAGTTACTGGGTTCATAGAATTGAACCCCAAGAATCTTAGTTTTAAATCAGATTACCAGGAGAAAATCACCTGAAAATGTAGTTGCCCAGATCTCAGAAACTTACACTCTCTCTTTCAAAAAGGAGTCCATTGATGCCCCACTCTACATACAAAATCAGAAACCCCACAAGAAAAAACACAAAAAGAAGTAACAAAAAGGGAAAAAATAAAGATTAAAGAATTTGGACCCCTCTAAATTTTTTTTTCTTGATTCAAGTATGAGAAGTGGGAGTATGTGTGAGAAGACTAAGAGAGAGAGAGAGAGACAGCCAGATCTCGGCAGAGGAACAAATTCAACGGAAGGAAAGAAGGGAGAACATGAGGAGGAATCACACTACTTCACAGCTGGGTTTTGCTATTGTGGGGACCACCTGCTTGTCTGGGTCCCACTTTTTTCGAACGTTTGTCATCATATCCAAAGGTAATTTTTGTTTTACTCCTATTATTATTATTATTATTTTTCTTTTGACTGTGATGGAATTGTTTTACTCCTCACTGTACTTACTCGCTATTTCCCTTTTCCTTTTTTTAGATATATTGAGAGTTCTACATTTTTTAACCGGTAATTGCATACATAATTATATTAATATCTTCATAAAATTAAATAATATATTAATTTAATTAATATATAACAGAATTAAAAAAATAAATAAATTACAATATTACGTATAAAGTAAAACAAAACTCACGTATTCAGAAGAACTCAAACTCATAAACCTTAAATTTGTTCATGTATGGAACCTCACTCTTAATTATTAAACTAAAACATCATGGGTTATTAAATATAAAGATAATTGGTGTAATTAATTATTCATAGGCCTGTTTAAAAAATTACATCTAACACCTTAAGGTTTGCTTTCGTTTATTAAATAAGTATCCCCATTAGTTAAAATTTACTGAACTTACTAATATTAATAGAAAAATCGAAAAAAATCTGTATTTACCCCTAACTGATTTATTGTAGGTCAAATAAATCTTTTCATGACCAAATTACTATCATACGTGTCACAATTTGAATGCATGTAAGGAAATAAAGGTAGTTTAGTCGGAAAAAAAATTATTTAACATGCAATAAATCAATAATAAGTCCATCGATGATATACATTAATTTTCATTCAATTTTTTTTGTTAATATAATCAAATTCAGTGAATTTTGACTAATTGATGAACTTATTTGTTAAAAGTAAGCAAACCTCAGGAGTGTTATATGCAATTTCTAAACTATAGAGAATCTATATGTAATTACACAAAACCTCAAGAAATGGGGTTTAATTATCCCTTAAACATAAGTTTATGACTTTTTTGTTCAAATTTTCTGTTTTATAAAATCATATTATACTACATTTAATATAAACAAATAATATATATAGAAACTATATTATTTATTTTATTTATAAAAAAAGAAATGAAAATTAAAGCGACTCCAAATTTCGCAAAATACAATCATTAGGGTACCGTTTTATTTATTAATGTTGTGGAGAGACCGTATTAACATAAGTAAAAAGATACATTTATTACTACGCTGTAATTCTTAATTATTCCGAATTGAAACTCAACTCAGATTTATCTCTTCCAGTAACAAAACCTTTTCAAAAAAAAGTTTTACGATAACAAAGAAAAGTTCATTTGCGCCACTTTTTCCCTCTAAAGAATTTGAAAGAGCATCTTGAAATGCAAGTAATTTCCCCTTTTAAATAATTACATTTACACTCTTTAATTTTTGATCTATTTACACAAATCACACGTATTCTTTTATATAATTACACAAACTATCCATGATATTAAAAAATATGGATAGATTATATAATGATGTTGATGTTTTTTGGAGGTATGTGTGTAATTTTTTAAAAAAATATGAGTGTACGTGTAATTATCCAAAAAATAAAGCTAATTTATATAAAGACATTTTAGGTGAAGAAGTGTAAATGTAATTATTATTATTTAACTTCCTAAAGGCCAAAAATTGTTTTGAGTGGGCAAAGGCATAGCAGTGGGCATTTAGTAGGCAACTCATAATTCTGAGATATCATTAATTGATTTGTGATGGGGTGTTGGAGATTTGTTGGAACTTGTCTCAAATTATTGACACATAATTTTGGTTGGTGTAAATTTATAATTTGGAGTTTGGATTGAGTTCCAATTCAATTTAATCTGGGATTTGAATTCCATTTATATGGGTGTTGGTCCACTAATATAGTAGTCTGTAATTCACTAATATGAAGGTGTAAAATACACTTTTAGCCCTTAAGTAATTATCTACATCTGGAAATTGTGATCTTTGCATGGATAATTCAGTAAATGCATATAATTACAAAAGAAAAGTGTGTAGTTCTCCTTCAATCTATTTTTCTTGAAATGTCTCTTATGTCATTCAATTTAGTAACTTTTGTAATCATCCGTTTTGAGTATACAAACAATGCAATTTTCTCACAAAGATCTTAACACAAGACATATAATAAAAAGGATATGGATAAGAGTAGATATCTTAAATGCCAAATATTTATACCCCTAGCGGCTAGCTTTTGCCCCTGACAATAATCTTTGTGGGGTACTTGGTCTATCCGTAAGTCCCTTCCACAATTTATATGCATAGATCACAATTCACATGTCTTTTCTTTTCCAGCAAGAGTTTTGAATTCAAACTCAAGTTTTCTCGACTTCCACCTGTTGTAGATGAAAATAAAAAATAAAAATTGATCAGATATCTTCATCCAATATGAAAATTTGAATATTTGTAACTAATATCTATTTGAATGAGACTTGGCTTCACCGTAATTTTTTTCAAGTTGAATCAAGTCATTGCAACAAATGCTCCTATTGCAAAATCCATCATAAAACCAGTTTTAAAGTTTAAGCATCTTTGTCAAATATAATTTGGTAATAAGTACTGGAATATGGAAGATTAAATAAATTAATAAGGGGAGTGGTTAAAGTTGCATTGATTATATTCTTTATAATATAAACAACGAACATGTTAACAAGTTCCGTTGTCGTCCAGCGGTTAGGATGTCTGGCTTTCACCCAGGAGACCCGGGTTCGATTCCCGGCAACGGAATTTCATCTTTTGGTAGATTTTCAAACAGGAAGTTGTTCGGAGATATCCTTCTCTCAAAATATACTTTTAAGAAAGGAAAATGAATGCGTTTTTGTCGGTGTAGGCCTTGAAAGAAAGGGGAAGTGAGAACGATAATCATTAATCAATAGGTAGTATACTTTGATGCCCAACCAAGATTGCACCAGCAGTGAGCTTTGAATTTCACCCTTTAACTTCTTTATTCCCACCGTCTCCAATTAACAAACCTAATTTTCATTTAATTATTTATATCTATTTAATCATTATTTTTGTCCCCCTTCTAGTCCAATTTTTTCTTTACATCCTCTTTCAAAATTCTCTCTTCCTTTTTTTTTAACATTGAATTCATATTTTTAATATTATATATAAATATATATATAAGTATTCCTGCATGCACAACAAGAGTGGAGGCAAGACGTTTATTGATGGAGCCTCCGCAATGTAAAACCTGCTTGGTGGAGTAATGTGTGTATTGAAATGGAAATATAAAGCAACCGAACTAGCAATATAATGATGCAGAAATAAGACTGACTTTCTTCGATTAATAGTTGAAGAAAGCAACAGATATACAGTGACTTCTATAAAAGGAGTAGAAGAGTAATGTTTCATTTCGATATTTTCTATACACTACAAACTTCAAAGAAAATTCACATTAGGCATCATATTAGGAAAGCGAAGTTGAGGCTCAGCACGGAACATCATATCTGCCGTGAGATCCCTCGCTCTCTGTTTCCCCTCGCCTCCCCACCCCCAATCTCAAAGGAACTTGAGAGAGTCCCTTTTTGGAGAAATACAAACCAACCACAATGATATATGGTGCACTGAGTTACATACAGTTTAACTAATGAAAGAATGGCACCTGCCATTTAGGAAAATAACAAGCAGGTAAAAGGATGGTGAACAATTGACAAATCCCTGCAACAATAGAAAGAAAATGAAGATCGATTAGCAATTTAGCATCATTACGATATCTTAGTGTCTCTTAAATCCCTCCTTTCCAGTTTCTTCATGATCAAATTAGCTATTATCAGAAAATGAAAAAGGCTACACGGATATTGACACACAATTTGCTGAAAAACCAACAATTCAAATTTTTGCATAAGTAAAGATAACATGCATGCCCAGCATGCTGTAGCGGCTAACATCTTTTGATGTATAAAGCAGGCATTTTCCTCACCTTATCTTTAGACAGTATGAACGGTGACGTCAAGTAAAGGCAAAAATCCTATCTGCAATATTTGTCCGACAAATTGGACATTCAGAACATGCAAGCGAACATGACTTGCACACTGCACAAATAGCGCAAAATTAGTATGCTCCATCAACAAGTATAAAGACAAACAAGCTTCAGAAAGTAATACAACTTACAACAAAAATGACGACATGGGAGAAGCATTGCAGCAGTGGGTGATTCGAAACATACTTTACACACATGAGAATTTGCATCCCCATTCCCAGTGTACCTCAGTTCTTTCTCCTTCATCTCCTGCATTCGAGCCTGAAGGAATTTGAGGAAACATTAAGACCAAATCATTCTACTACATAAAGCATAACTAGTCAGCAAACTTGTTTCACTCTGGCATACATGCTAAATATGCATTTTCTTCTCAGACATCCCTTCTCTTTTGATCTTGGAAAAAGTCCCATGAGAAAACAATATTCAACTTGTAAAAACACAAGCAAATAAGTTACTTTGTGACCATGGATTCAAATTTTGTAAAAACATGCTACAACCATCGAGGAACCTAAAAATTGAGAATGGGCTACAGACAAGCTCAATTTCCACACACAGCATAGCATATTAAACACTGAAAACATACATATTCTAATAGGAAGCAAGTTCTGGCCAAAAAAAGTGAAATGAACATTTAAAAGTGTGAGAAGGCAATAATGTACCTTCAGGCGGACAACAAGAGGTTCTTCTTTGGGAATGTTAGAACCTGTTGTTGAATTATCTAGAGCTTGCCTATCTTTGAGTATTGGGTCTATGTCAACATCAGCAACTTTCAGATCACTTATTTGGTTTATGTCCTCATTCTGTCTGTCATTCATCTTCTGTTCCTGCACAACATTACCCTCTTTCTTCAGCTGAGCAACAAGAACCCACATGTTTGCTAGGTCATTCTCCAGTGCCGCCTCCCTCTTCTTTGCCTCTTCAATCTTTTTCCTATACTCATCTTCCAAAATTTCCTTCTCAGCCAAGGCAGCCTCGAGACTTGCCTCCCGCTGTTTCCTTGCTTGCAACTCCAACTTCAGATCTTCAGGATCAAGATTCCAAGAGTCAAAATCAACATTAGCCATTGCAGAAACATCATTCGATCGGCCAGTTAGCCGACCTCTGCGACCACTCCTTTGCGCATCATTGTGCTTGCGGTTGCCAACATTTCCAGCATGAATGCTCGAACTTCTAGAGCTTAATTCACGAGCAGCCTGTAATTCTTTCTCCAATTTGGCATTTTGTAAGGAAAGCTTAGTAACTTCACCAGCTAAATTCTTCAGCTCAACTGCAGCAGCAGATGCTAGTTCCTTTGCATAAGAAGCTTCCTCCGATAATTTCTGATTCTGCACACGTAATCCACTATTCTCCTCTAAAATCTGAACATGTTCTAGCTTTAGTTTCTCATTCTCAATTTCCTGCTTAGAGTAGAAAAAACTTTGGTAGAGTTACATAAGAAAAACAGAAGCTTTTAATTATTTTGGGGTGCATACTAAGAAATTGCCAAGCAGTAGATTAAACAAAAGTCAAATCCCCGGGAAAAAAATCAGCCATACTTTACAGGAAAAAAAGAAAGAAGAAGCTCCAAGATATCATCACAACTAAACAAGCTAAGGGAATATCTTCACAACATATAACAACTCATGACGCCCATAGAGGTCCTTCAACCACCTCAAAAGTGATCAGCATCTAATTTGACATGTAAAAAGAGAATTTAATTAGCCAAGAGGAGAAGGGCATAAAAACTCTGACAATCACCATCGGCCTATTTAAGTGGCTACGGTACAGTAAAAAACGAGGATTCGTTTTCACAGTCTCATAGACAAGGTTATATAACAACTTGTACATCTCCAAATTCTCCACAATCATAAAGGAGACAATCTATATGTTAAGATTAATCCCTAGATTGTTTATATTGGCAAAAAAACAGAGCAGCAAAGTTAATATGCAATCAAATACCCCTCATCACTACAGCAAAAGCACATGCCATGCCTCATCACGCAACCTTGAATTAAAGATAAGGCCATGTTGACTAGTTACCAAGATGAAAGGATGCTCACACTGCTTAGAAGCTTCTACCCAGTATTGACATCAAGTTCATGCATTTGATATGTTGAACACATAGGAGAACACCATTGCTATAACAAGTGAACTAGGAAAAGTTTACCTGTGATTGCATTTTCTTTCTCAACCCATCAGCATATTCATCAGATATACACATCTCAGAAGGGGATGACATTTTGTCACCAGATACTGAAGCTAGTTGCTGCTCCAGGTGTAAAATTTTCTCTTGCAATTCCTTGTTTTCAGCACACTGATACAGTAAAGAACAACCACTTTACATGACAGGAAAATGACTTAATTACAGAAGCAGGAAAAAACCAGAGGTGGAATCAACTTTCATAAAAGTTTTGTTGTTTGACCTTGTTTTGAAGCTGTTCCTGAAGAACACGGTTATCTGCTGATTTAATCTGCATTGCAAGATAAAGGCTTAACTTACTCCATAGCATCTATTATACTAGGCAAATAGAATAGTAGATAAGTTTAGTGGAAGGACTAATGGTGGATGACAGATGATAGCACTTATAAATGAAGCAAATAAAGTGAAAAGCAGGCAAAGGTGAGGAAAGAATAGAAACCTCTAGCTCGAAACTCTTCTCGCTACACTGTGCCATCAATTTCATGACCGTCTGCCACAAGAAAAACCAAATAAAAGTAAATGTCAAGTTAGGATCAGAAGGCCTATCGCATATCTTGTGGAAGACAGGGAAGCATGTGTTCTTTGAAATAATAAGATGACCTGCTGCATTTCAACCATAGATGCATTGGCAACTGAAGCTTCACCATTCTCAACAATACGCTGTTCTAAAACTCTCATCTGCTTTCTCTTTTCATTGATTTCACGCTCCAAGTTTTCAATCTGGGAATCATGCGGGGAATTTTATGAGTTTGAAATCACCGACCAATTACCGCAGTATATATGTGTTAGGAAATAAATAACAATAAGACCCTCAATTTCTTACAGGAGCAGACTTGCAACTTAGTCATGGCCGCAAGAGTTAGTTGTACCCTCTTATTCGAGTATCCAGAAACTCAATTTTTTCATTCTCCACCACAACTCTGAAGCGAGTGTCAAAAAACTCAAAGTTTTTCATCTTCCAAAACAACTTTCAAGTTACTTTCCAAAAATACATAACCAGTTCTGGACACCCCTTTTTTGAATTTCAAGCTTCTATGAACTAAGCCTCTTCCAAAATTGTATATTGGTAGTGTTGTGATTCTGAGGGAGTATGTTAATTTGTTGAACGAGAACAAGGACTACTAGGTCATCACAGTTAGAAGGATTATTTGAAAATTGGATAAAAGATACGAGAGGACAAGATCAAATGCACCATCCAATAGTATTATACACTATGCAAAGCTACGAAGCAGCATGAGTTTAGATAAAAACCAGCAGATGCATATTATTAGATAAAGGAAAATTAGAGGTTTCATAATCCAGCCAAAGGAGCAATACAAGTGAAGAATGCATTAACATGAATAGTATCCAAAAAAAAAAGGTGCAAATGTTGAATCATGGTCCTATCCCCAATTGGCCAAAGGAAAGACTTACATCGCTGCCTGGCAGACATGGGAGACAGAGCATTCATAACAAAAAATGTACACCCAAACCAATAGCTGCAAGATTATCCATATATGTTTCTTAGAAGGAAAATTTGGGTACCTGAGTTTTTGAGCTTTCAGGATCATTCATGGACTGCTCCACCAGACGCTTTAGGGTACTGGTATTGAAAGCAATCTCTCCAGCAAGCATCTTAACTTGCTCAACAAGGAGGTCCATCTCATCCGACATTGTTAGCCGATCCTACAATCAACAATAGGAAGGAAAACAGCTAAAGAGAAGTATTCAAATTTTAAAACTAACAAGTTTTCCCAATACTAGAAATCCAAGGTCCAAAGGCAGAACATTCTGGATATGATCAACCAACAAAGTCAAAGGTGACACAAGACTATCAAAAACCAATTGAGGAAATAACAAAAAGATATGTCAGATTTTAGAAAGTTCCTCCAAACAAGGAGCTTACCCTCCCACCTTAAAAAAGGATCGAATGTAGACATATACAGAGCCACATGCACGAAAACATACAACAAAGAATATACCGACACATAATCATATGTACATTGCAAGAAACAAAGAACAATTTCTAACACAATTTCAAGTACTTTAATACAGCATCTGTGGAATGTGGATGATGATATTACTAAGTTTAGAAAATAAGTGAGTTATATTAAAAATAAAATCAGTTATGAATTTCAGAAGAGTAGTATTAGGAGCATACCATAGGAAATTTTGACACACAGGAAGAAACCCCAATAAGTTCACCCACTTGAGTAGTTTCAGTTATAGCACTGCCAGCTTGTGATATATCATCATTCCACTTGCTACCAGATCTTCTGTGTTTAAAATCATAAGCATCTGATGTGATAGTTAAAGCAGACGATGGAGAATCTTTCTGATTTTCGCCAGCATGTTTTAAAGAACCATCATGCGGAACATCCAGCCTCTGTTAAACAAGAGCAGAAAACAGCAAATGAACTATGTGCAGACTAGTTTTCTTTTTTAGGTATCTCCTAAAACATACCATAGGTACATAATTCAAAAGCATTGATGCACAGGATCATGAAAGAAGTAATTACGGCAACCAAGCAAGCTAGCTCCAGAGAACATTAACTAAACTTTACCACAATTTAGCAGTTTCACTATCACCAAATTCATACATAAGTAAAGAATTCCAGAGAAACCTAGGACGATAATACACATTAAAGTCCAGTTTCAATGAAATGAAAACTGCAGAAAAAAGGAGAGCAAGTGCAATCACTTAAACATGCCTAGTAAAATAAGTAAATACATGCAATGAGCTTACTTCCTCCTCCAAACCAGAATGACTCCTTTGGTGAGAGGGCATGTCACTCGTGCATCCTGGTATTGTATTTTTAGAGGAAACAAGTATTAATTTAGTTAGCCTCTGAATTCTGCTCATTAGAGCAGCCTTGGCTTCTTCCTCCTCCTCCAATCTTGATTGCAATTTGGATTGTCCTTCTTCCAACTATATAACAACATAGATGGCAGAAATAAGCCAAGTGTCTACCAAATCTGCAGACAGTGGACTAAATTTCAAGGAAATAAAATTAACAATTCTTTAGTGCACTGCAGGATGTTCTCAAGCATTCAATTTGCGACATTCCAGGAGTGAGTCAACAATACCTGTTGCCTTAAGACCATAATTTCTTCATGGCTGACACCAGCAAGCATTCCCCTCCTAAGTTGCTCAAGTTCTTCTTTGAGACTTGATATTTCTCTTTGATACTTCTTGATCAATGATTTTTCATCAATTATCTGAAAAAAAAACACATTAACACAATGGTTCACCACTCCAAAACATGGACCAAACTCCAAAGCATATATGTGCAACTCACCCTATTACGAGAGGCATAGATTTCGACCCGTTTTGCCCTGCTGGCAAACTTTAAGGTATTATGTGTTTCCTCCAAATTGCTTGATGCTGGAGTAATTGTACATATAAGCTGAGGGAATTAATATGATTGTGTTAAACTTCCCACCAACATATTCCAATGATAGAATTTCAAAATCACAAACGGGTGAGATGCCTAATGTAGATAAAGAAACAATAGAGTGCTGATGTAACAAGAGAATACCAAATAACAAAACCTTGAGCTTCAAACTGAAGAAATCACCACATTTTATACAGAACTTAACATCCTCTTTAGACCAATAAAGAGTTATAATACAAATATAGAACAAGAAGGAACCTCATGCTATGAAAGTACAGGTTCTCACCGAAACATGTCCATGTCCACTAAGCGAAGATTGCAAAAGGCGGGTAAGTTTTGAATCTCGATAAGGAACGTGAGACGCCTTCCCTTCACTAAGTTTTCCAATAACCTTCACATTATATAAAACTTTAAAACATCATAGGAAGCAAAGAAATGGGAAGAAGAAACTCATTTAAATGTATAACATTCCAATTTCTGAAAAGAAATTCTGAAGCCGAAGACTATTGTTAATACATATGTTTTTATCTAGTCAGTTCGTCCCTCAATTTTGTACACATGATTGCAGAAAAGCCCAACACAACACTGCACCAAGACAAAAGGAAGCGTCCTACAAAGAGAGGAAAAAAGGACAAACTGACAACAGACATGTGTTCAACTGGCAAAAGAGTAAGTTTATTTACTCACAGTTCCAAGTGTTAGAAGACTTTTATTGATGTAGGATCCTTCCTTCCTCCTCAACCCGGTTGTTTCAGTTTTGGAGCTTTCAGACCCAGCTAAATCAATTAAGTTCTACATGGAAAAGGCCAAGCTATAGGTGAAATCTTATTATGACTGGGAAACAAATACAAATCTGTACGACTAAAATTGATTTATTTTTCCACATTCCAGATGATTAAACGGCATACATACCAACTGTGAGAATATGACACCATCATAATCATCTCCATGTGCACTACTTTCGATCATCTGAAACCATTATGAATGATTGAGAGGGTAAATGTAAAAGAGATTTACATAATAAATAAAATATGCACGTGAAGATGTACATTCCTTTGAGAAATATCAACAAAAATCCAGATAACTGTGACGTGATAGATCTCTAACTTACTAATACTTCAGGAATTGACATGGCAGTCTGTCTATTTATAACTGCTGTTCAGTTGATTTAACATTCCATTTGTTCAATCATGAATTCATGGGTCCTTCGTAAACAAACATAAGCAATTCACATTATTCATATTTGCTAAATTTCCCTTTTGTTTTGCTCTTTCGTAACCAATAGACGTGCTTTCCTATTGCTTATTTTTCTCCACCTAAAGTCGCTTATCAGTTAAGAAATGGCTAAACTTATTATACCCTTGAAAAATGTATATTAACATGTGATTTGCTTATCGTTGCCCTTCCTGGTCTTGTTTTCTTAAGAAAAATAACTTTGCATTTACCTCAAAATATTAAAAGACATTAAGTAACAACCATTACAACACTTTCTAAGAAGAATTATGGAGACAAAGTGACAGAGAAAGCCACTGAAATGTAATCATTCAATAAACTGAAATAAACCAGATACATAAATCTTTTAGTGCAAACCAAAAACAGGTCATGTGGAGCTCAATGGAATGTTAATCCAAGCAGAACATACATACCAATGTGAATATTGTATGACTACGGCTGCTGAATAGGTTAAAATTATTTGATCCAACATGTCGATGCTCTGCAATTGGTTTCAGATAACAGTAAAAAAAGATGTTTTTCATTATGCTACAAAATGATAGATCAAATCATTTTTTAACAGAAATCATTATATAATGGACTATGCATGTGAAAGGAAATGGAAAACAACTAAGATATTCACCTTCTCCTGCAGCAATAAATGAAAGAACATGTCCAGGGGACAAAACAACTTCTTCCTTTATTCCCTCAACATAAGTCCCCTGTAGACATTTAGCGAGGCTGAAATAAATGAGCACAAGATGGAGGCTTGAGAAAATTCAGAGGAATAGCTTCAGCTGTCGAATAGGTTTTAGGTCAAGGAATAGAAGGTGCTAAGAGTCTAAGACAATGAAAAACCAATGAAATTGCAGATTAAACAGCCTCAGCAATAAGACAAAGTATGAATACAATATAGCATTTGTACTGTCAAAGTGTTTAATAAAATTGTTAATATAGTTCATGTGATTTTCCGGAATTGTCGAAACCTGAGAGAAAGATTTTTGCAAACACTAAACACTCCAACAGATTCAGAATATGCAGCTTAGAGAAGATGGTTTGAGCAAAAGTAAAGCTGAAAATAGCCAACATGCGGAACAGAACAGAAAGAGATGATTAGTATGGCAACCTGTGCATCTTCTCTCACACGCAAATTCTGGCCAGTTGGGTCCAGCAAGTCATTAATCACCTGATAGCAACAAAATAATATGAATTATAGAATGCCATAATGATATTGACATATTTAAGACTACCAAATTGTGGATTGTAATTCTAAGAGTTTGAATTGGTGAAGCTAGAACAAAATTCTTTAATTAACTTATTTGGAGGCATAAACTACTTGTATAAGACATAAAAAATAATGGAAAGCGGTGAACTAAGAAACAGATCATGATGCTAATATCATGCTCAATTGTTAATATCCTTTCAGATATTTTACTACTAACCTCATTGTAGATTTCAAGATACGACACACGAAGTAGGAATTCACGTCCTGGAGTCTGAATGAAAATTACCACCAGTCATCTATACATTGATTATGGGATTCATAGTTTAATTCATAAGCACATAAATAAATAGAAAAACACAACATAGGCTACTTATCACTTGAAATGGTAGTATTTGAAAATACAAACCCCCAGAATTAAGTTTCAAATCTCCAAAAAGGCTCAAGCAAACTTACTTCTTGGATGATGCTGAAAACATCCTTTATAGCTAATGGTATGATCCCCGGAGAATTTTGATCTCCCTAATACAAAATGTGTAGAAAATCCATGAGAAACACATCAATCCAATAAGTCACTCTAAACACCTGCACTTTCAACTTGGAGCCCAGGACAAGCAAACAGAACAAAATGGCAGTAGAACAACTTGAATATCAGCAACACTGAACCACGTCAAAAGTTTGCATATATACAACTATCCCATGCTCCAGGTTAAGAAATGTCTACAAGGAATTTTGAGTCTTAGTTTATACTTTATATGTTATGTAGCTTATGCTCATTGAACCAATATACTCAAACAACTGGCCTCTACGAGTCCACTACATTCCAGGAACAGGCATCTATGCATCCATGAATCTCAACAAAAGGATGTCAAACAACTATGGGTGAAAGAAGGACACTAAAACTTTTAGTAGTATCATTTTGAAAAATAACAAATAAATGACTAAGCAGATGATAAATAAGATCAATTCAGGATGAGATTACGCTAACATAGTTTTCGGTGTCCTTCAGACCATGAGTTGTGTCAGAAAATTATGAGGATCAAAGTAATGGAAGATACAACTTACATGCATAGTATGTGTCTTTCCACTACTGGTAACACCATAAGCAAATACAGTTCCTGAATATCAACTTGACCAGTGTCAGTTTTGCGAAGGCTATTTACACTTAGAATCAATTGTCTTCACAATCAGCAAAGCAGAATCCGTTGTCATTAAACAAAACAGCAATTGAAATGCAATGCTGGACCGCAACTCAGCACAGCTTGAACTGTAATTTAGGCAGTTTATTTTGCCTGAACAAGGATTAAGAGTAATAGCAAGTTGATCTTACCATTTACACCTTCCATTGCAGCCTTAACTACAGGTCGGGCAGCTACTTCATACACTTCTTGAGTACTTGTATTAGGCCCAAAGACTCTGTCTGTAATGGGAAAATTGCAAAGAAGTTAAATGTACCACATTCTGATGAAGCAAATATGACAGCATTCGGCAGTCACAAAAGAAGTGTTGGTGTTCCATACTCCAAAACTTCAAAAACAAGATAAATTTAATTCTATCAATTTCAGCAATTCCATCATCCAACTGCTAAAATACTAATTGCAGCTCATAGAATACTGAATGCAGAAACTAGTATCAATGGCTCGTTTATTATTGACAGCAGGATTTAAGCCAACAGGGGAAAAAGCAAAGAAGTTTACCAAATGCATATGCAGTCATTGGATTATACTCATTGCGCACAATTTTGTCACCGTCTGCATACCAGGCGATTTCATCTCCTCTCTGATATTCCCTTTCACTGCCACCACAGCACAATAATGTACGCAAATCTAAATCGATTGTCTCAACTCCCCAAATTCAAAAGATATCAAATCAGTCCAAATCAGATCTATTATAAAATCCAAATTCACCTCAGAGGTCGAAATCTAATCGTCACTGAAATGCTATCCCCCGATCTCGAAGCACTCTCCGCAGGCTCTCCAATCAGCGGCTCTTCCATTGACGGATAACTCACCGGCGTTCGGCTTCGAGAATAATCGCCTTTATTTCGGCTCGGTGTCATGGATCTAGAGCCGTATCCACCGCCGCCATAAAACGACGTCGTGGAGGATGAGCATGAACGCGGCATTAATCGACCATTTATCATCGACGACGACGACGAGGTGGAGGAGTACGGAGTAGAAGATTTCCGATAACCAAACGGTGAGCTACTTCTTCCTCGAGATGATGAAGCCGCCATTACTCCAAAAACAACAAATCAAATAACAATTCCCAATATATCACTCTATTATATTTGCTCCGTTTGCTCTGGCAGTAGGTAAGTATACGTGAAGATACAAAAATTGGGGAAAATGCAATAAGAGGAAGAATGTGTCAGAAATCACATGGTGTGAATCAGTAAAGTGAAGAACATCTTTCCAATTTTTGAAATTTTTAAAGCCTTTTTCAGCAGAATGCCCTGTGTCAAAGAAGCTTCAGTAGAGAACAATATGTGTATATTTGTACGTATACACACACACACACATGCGTGTTCGTTTATCAATGAGGGGATGAAGAGAGAAAACCTTCGTTTCTTCTTCTTTAAGACAAAAGAAGAATAGCTGCAGAGCACAGAGAGAGAGAGAGTAATGAGTGAAGAAGAGAGGTGGAGTAGCAAAGAGTGAGAACGACGGGAGGGGATTTATATTATTTTTAGTTTTTTTTGAATTTGTTTGAAAAGAAAATGATATCCTCAGAGAAGATTTCCAATCGTGCCAGAGACAGAGTGTACTCCCAAATAACTGACTCTGTACGATTTCTATTGAGCGGTTTTTATTCTTATTTTTAACTTTTTTTATGAAATGAGCGGTTTAGGACATAATAGAGTATTTGTTTTGAAGTTTCTAATTACACAATACTTTATATGTGATTTCAAAACATTGCAGCATTAAAATTTCGAAATATTGAATTCAAATTTTTTACTGTTTTGAATTTTGACTCAATAATCATTTTCTGTTTCCAATTAATAAAAAATGCCCAACCATTCTTGTCTTATTTTAAAAGTCTACTTCAGCAAATAATATATTTTTCAACCATACTTTCAACATTTAAATAATGTGAATCCTGTATTGCAATCGATGCGAACTAATTCAATCGGTGAATTTGATTCGTCATAATTATAAGCTAATGGGTTCGAACTCTATCAATATGTGTATGGGATTGTTGTAGTTGTCAATAGTTGTTAAATATGAAAATTTGACATTAATGATTGTAATAGATTTACTAAAAAAGTAATCGTTTGTCGCTTTTTTTTAAAAAAAATAAAAAAGAGTCTATATTGCATTTTAGAAAAGGTTCGAACCTACCAACATGAAATGTTTTCTACTTTAATACTAGGTGTCATTCTACTTTAATAATAATTATTTATTATATATAATTATTTGATTTTGGTTATTAGTATATGATTGTTAGATACAGGTATTTGACATTAGTGATTGTGATCGATTTACTTAAAAAATAATACTTCATTATTTTCATTTAAAAAATAAAAAGAAGACATGTATCGCATTTTACAAAATAGTTTACTACTTTATGCCTTTTTTTTCCCCAAATATTTCTCCTCCATGTAAGTTTAATGGAAGTGAATTAAGTAGTTTCTTTTCAAAATCCCACGAAAACCCGATTGATGCTCCTTTGTTTTATCTATCTCGTGATTGAAACGGAAGAAAAACTTTTCAATATTCATTCTTTTTTGCATATTCATGACTGATATAAATATTTTTCTCAAAAAATCAAATATAATTAATTTACGAGATAGTAGCTTTCCAACTAAATAAAATTTAGAATCATTAATATTGACGTACCATGCACCGTTCAGGATCACAACTCGCCTCTCCTACTCTTCAGTAAATTTTAAATTAACTTGTCGACTTTACAACTATTAATTCAAACTCGTTCTAAAATAAATTAACAAATTCCATATTTAGCTATTACCCATAGCGATATTTAAGATTTTATACACATTGTAATTATTCTCGTCGGCCTGTTTTCATATAAATATATATGTTATCAACTTATTATGGACTAACATATAATGAAAACAACTTTATATGTCATCATTAACACGATAACGACGCACGCCAAAAAAATAAAATATAGAGTACCTCTCATAAAAACGAAATAAAACTCAACTTTTTCCATAAATACATTGCATCAATCATTTTCATGATGCCAATTTCACCATATGTAATACGTGTCTCCAAGTATTTTCCTCATTACACTTCAAATGAATATTCAGTGTTATTGGGTATAAAGCTTCAAATCATCCAGAAACATACTTATTTAAAAAAGCCACGGAATTGCGAAAAAGCACAATGTTCAAATAATTGTTGTGGAGAGTAAATGAGATTTAGTTTAGTTGGCGAAGTTGAAATTCTATGGCTTTGTTTGAATTTGTTACTTTGCATTTTCCAAGATAAAATAAAACAACTCAATATTTGTTTTTGTGTTTTTACACCTTATCTGCATGTTTTTTCTATTTTTCAACTTTCTATATATAATATATATATACATAATATAAAACAGACATGATTTGATAGTAAACAGTAATTTTTGTCTCCCAAAAGTACAACATTAAACATAAAATATTTATATATAAAAATATATGATTTGACAATGTACAGTGATTTTTGTCTTCCAAATCCCAACATCAAACTTACACCATTTATTTTAAAATATTTTAAATTTTGCCAAAATACAAATCCAAACATATCATCTATTTTCAACACACACTCACTTATCTCTATTTTTCTCTCTCTACTTCCAAAATAAAAAACAAAACAACTAAAACACGAATCCAAACATAATGTATGATTTCAGATGTCATGGATTCAAACTTTGACTTATGCTTTGGATGTTATTTTTACTTAATAGTAGGTGTGCTATCTTTGTTAAATATTGATACCCGACTAGAATAATTGTAATCAATTTATTTCGATTAATAATAGTTCACCTCTCTTACTTAAAAGAAAAATAATTGTTGTCCAAAGTATTTCACCAAATAGAGACATCATTTCAACTAAAGGGTACACATATTCAGTTTATTAGATACGGTTGAATGATGATTGTGCGTCATCAATCATCATCAATGTATAATGATCTTATTATGCGTCGCACATTGTAACCAATCACTTGTCACGATTTAATCTAATCGAAATTAATTTTATTACAATGAACTTGAATCTTTTTAAAAATAGCAAGATATCTGCGGCTCAAATATTTTAATTTTTTTTCCAATTATAATTATACTTACTTGATGGATTTAAAATTTAACGCTAGCGATAAATATCTGTCTAGTTCATTTCAAAAGAACAAAAAAGGAAGATAACAAAGAAAAAAGGATTAACATATGTTAATTTCTAGGCTATGTTTTAGTCAAATGCATGGGTCAACTTTCATCCTAATTGAATTACTTGACGAAATAAAAGAGAAATTGAATATTTACTTGCACGCAAGAACATAGTTTTTTTCTAGATGTTTGGCGCAATTAAACTGAAATAAATGTTCAATTTATAATTTCAGATCTCTTATAACTTGAGAAATTTCATCTAGCACTTCTGAAATTTGCTCCCGTCTAACGAATAAGTCCGTTCGTTAGTCAAAATTCACTGAATTTATTGATATTAAAAAAATAAAAAAATAAATATATTAACCACTAATTAGCTTATTGCAGGCTCAACAAATCAGCAGTGTTATATGTAATTTCTCAAACCACAAAAAATTTATGTGTAACTATACAAAACTTTAAGAGATGGGAGTGTAATTATCCCTAATAATAATAACAATCGATTTGTTGTCAAGTTAAACTATATTTGCTCGAGTGGCCGATGGTGCACACTGCATGCACTCTGACAAGGACCCAACAACTTTACTCGGGTTACTCGAGGTGTGAGTCTCCAGAATTACAGAATCACCCTTTAATTGTATCAACATAGTATCAATTTTACGTTCGGTTAAAATACAAGTTTGATATATAATTTATAGGTCATGAATTCGAATTTCAAGTTGAGATCTCAATACTTAGTTATAAATCATGAGTTTGAATTTTATCGGATATATATGTCTTTCTCTTATTTTTATATAAATTTATTATAATAAAAATTTTCATTATTATAATATATTGATGTATTAATCTAATTATTGTATTACTCATTATTTAATATATAAAATAGTGATGTAATTATATAATTACTATTTAAAAGAAAAAAGAGTGCTGGTGCATAGTCTACACATGACTAGACCTAGGGGGGGGGGGGGGGGGGGGGGTTAAATTGTGAAATAGCTTCAAAGTTGGGAGCCAACTGCAATTTACTAGAAAGCATTATATATATATATGGTCAGAAAATCCAATTGTAAAAGAGTAGAAGGCAAGAATAGACAATCATGGTCTCCAATCTCCATCAATCATTAATGAACAGAGAGGTCTTAGGTAGCATATAGTCCCTTTGCGCTAGTGGCCGCGATGGACTATGGAGGAAAGCAGTGAGATCTGGTTGGAGCTGTTTGCTTCATCTCTCTAGTTACTACTTCTGTTAGCTTTGTGAGTCGTTATTTTATTTTATGAATAATTATATTTACATCCCTCAATATATGATTAATTACACAAATTATCTTTATATATCGCATAATTGCATAAACAATTCTAACAATAAAAAAATAAGAATAGTTTGTGCACTGATATTGATATTTTTAAAAAGTGTAAATGTAATTTTTTTAAAAGTAAAAGTTGTTCGTGTAAATAATGTGAGATATATGTAATTAATTAAACGACGGAAATAATTTATGTAAATATTAAGAAACATAAATGTAATTATGACATTATTTTATATACAACAATTATGTAAAGTTAAAATGATAATGTCGGTGGGATTTTGCAATATCGTACCTTTACATCCCTAACTTCTATCTCATTGAGGTGTTTTAAGCTTCGATCTCTGTATGTATTATTGCTATAGCAATAACTCGCAACTTCAAACACACACTGAGTATAAGGGAGTTGGTATAGCCAACGACGCCTAACGATCTCTCGAACTCCATTAATATGAACAATGTTATTTTATTGTACAGTAGGTCTTGTTTAAATATAATTTATCTAATATTGTTGATTAGAGTATAATTTTTGTAATTATCTTTGTTAAATACAGATATTCGACATGAATAGTTAATTATTTTCAAATAATAAGAGAGATGTGGTATAAGAAATTTCAATTTTGCAAAACTGATATACGATCCTGTAAATTATTTTAAATTTAAATTTTGTGCAATATTTCTAACAGCAAGACATTTTTTTTATTTTATTTTATTGAACGAAGCTTCTATTTATTTTGATTTTATGCACCAATATGAGAAGAAAAAAAATTAATCTGAACTCAAATCATTTTTCCATCTAAATCACAATAAAAAAAGAAATAAAAATAACTTTTCCAGAGACTAATTACGGTTGAAATCTTCTTAAAATGATTCGTCAATGGGGTCTAATCGATTGGTGAAACTGATGCCTCATAACTTTAGATGTCATGGGTTTGAACTCCACCATATGCGTGTGATGTTGCTCTATTGCATGATATATATTGTATACTTAATAGTAGGCGTTCATTAGATTTAACTTATCTGATATTGTTGATTAGGGTATGATTGTTGTAATTATTTCTCTAATAGTAGGTGTTGTTTAGATTTAATTTAGCTGATATTGTTAATCATATATTGTTTAAATTTAATTTATCTGATACTATTACTTATGAAATGATTGTTATAATTATTTTTATTAAATATTAATATTCAATAGAAATAATATATACAATTTATTTTAATTAATAATAATTAATCACTCCAAACAAAATCTTTTAAAATGATCCACAACACAGGCACAAGGTCCTTTTTACATTTTACGTGGGAAGAGATGGGATAGGATAGGCTACTGACCCAATTAATATTCGGTGGTCCAAAGGCCAACTTGCCGTCGCTCTGTTAACAGCACCGACTCTCGCTTGCGCTTTCTGCTTCTGCCAAACAAAAAGGATAACGAATTTATTTATTTATTTATTTTTAAAGCAAGAGTAATAAACTATTATTACTTGAAATATATTAATTACATTATAATTATTATTATCACAATAACTCCTACTATGTAACACACAACGTGGTTCGAACCCGTAACTTCTAACTTTACTTAATGTAATTAAAATATAGTTTTTTCAATTTTGTAAAAAATAATTGACTCTAAGATGCAATATTAATAACCTTTGTACTATAAATAGATATCTATATTATTATTAAAAAAAAAAATTATTGTCGTATCAATTTTTGAATACCAAAATTATCTCTTAATTAATTTATTCTCTTAAAACAAAATTAGGTTAGAATAGTAATTTACCCGTGAATTCATTTTTTTCTTTCAACCCATCACTCCATATTTCTCTCACCCATTCTCTCTCTCTCTCATTTTTTTCCACAAACTTTTATATATTTAATAAGCCCACAATTACAATTATTCTTTCTTCTCATAAACTTCTTTGTTTTTTTTCAACTCACTAAATTTGCATCGTTTCACTTGAGGCTATATATGTACTAAAATTGACCAAAATACATAATTTAAATATATTGATCAATGTATATTAATATTTTGGATAAATTATGTTAACACCCATTGAGGTTAGGCCAGTTTATATAAACATCTCTATCTTTTGCAAAATTATAGCTACACCCTCTAAGGATTTTTACTATAACTTTTCTGCAAAAATACGGCTACACACCCCTGAAGGGTATTAGTGTAATATTTTTCAGGGTATGTTTCTATAAATTTTGTATTGAATATAGTGTAATTATAATTACAACTATAACCTCTTGGTGTAATTTTGTAAAAAGAAGATAGTATTTTTGTAATTTGACATAATCTCATAGAGTATAATATTATTTATTTTAATATTTTTATCATAATTTTTTATATTTATTCACGCGTTGCGAGTGCGTAGACTGCTGGTAATATATATACAATCTTGTACAAATATTTAGTCGTAAGAGGCTGGTGTTACTGTTAATTTAATAAAATAAATGCTATCTCAAAAATAAGGGGAGCAAAGTGTCGGTAACCCTTCTTTCTGGTCAAACATAAGTAAATCATTCAATACTCAAAATCGAAAGAACTGCAATTGTCTTATCCTAGAGAAATTACATTGCATCCAGTGCACTACTAATACGCAACGTATATTTTCTTCAAAACAAGCAGTAAAGTTTGCAATTCGGTTAAATTTACGATACAATTCTCATTGTAAGTTTTCGATTTAATTTTCTTATCTTTAATAGCGTTTCTAACTTTTATGTATTATTTATTCCAATATGATTTTTATTGCTTTTATTTTCTAAAAATTCAATTGTTATATTTCAAAACATTGTCTCTAATTTCTATATTTTTAGAAATAAATAAATATATATATATTTTTTTATCATATCTTTTAAAAAAGTTATATTCAAAAGACCGATATGTAATTATTTATATTTATTTAAGAGAACAAATAGTAAATAACATAATTTTATAACCAAATTAATAAAAAAAATTTATGAATTTCTTTTGTGTAGTTATTGTACACATTCATTAATTAACTTTGAATTTGTAAAATATAATAAAATTTAAAGTATTTAATTAATTGCTTGTATTTATTATAATTAAAATATGTTTTTCCTAGCTAAGAAAAATTTAATGAATTTAAAATGCAAAACTGGAACTAAATATACATATATATTTATATAGGATATGAGTAATATGTTCAAAAATTTAATTTTAAGAGATAAATATTACATGTATTAATTCGGAGTGACAAAGTATATTTTATCCTATTTATTTAAACAAAAATACAAACAGTAAAGGGAGTTGACATCAGTCTAGTGGTCAAATGATTAAGTCTAGAATTCTAGATTCACAATAAATATATGCAGAAAAGCCAAATACAATTATCAGAAGTGTATTTTCACCAAAAGCTCCGCTGTCAATATTAACTAAGCAGTGCTACATTCTTGCTGCGGCGGACTACAGTTTCGATTGACGTGCGTGTGTTTGGATTGCTACCTAAAAGGTGAAAAGTAAGAGGTGAAGCAATTATCACTACTTACTGGATAATTACAAAATAATAATAATTTATTTTAACAAGCACAAATAATTTTTTATTACACCAACTCAAGTCCTATGTAGTTTTTAGAAATAAAAGTAAAAATAAAACATGAATATGTATAAATAATATATACCTGTAAGTAGAATAATTAACATTCTCAAGTAAGGATTTTATAAATTATTTTTTTAAATTGCAAAATAATAACTTAATAGTTAAGTAAAGAGTCAATATCGAGCTAATTAGTAAGTAAAACACTCGTCGTTTATTTACATTATTTCACATGAGAATTTTCTTACTAATAAATTTAATTACTGAAAAATTGTTTAAAATATATATTAAATAAAATAAAAAATAAAAAATTATTTATTAATGAGTTCAATTTTTTTTATAACTAGAATCATTTTTTTCTAGTTGTATTACAATAGCCCTTCAGACATAAGTTGACATAAATTAGTATTAAATCTATAACAATAAAATACAATTCTTTTTCTTTTTTCATATGTAATTTTGGTGTGGAAAATAAATTCCCCTTTAAATTAAATTAGGGAAATTTCTTTAAATGTGCTTGCAAGTACTTGAAACAACCGCTTATCAATTTATTATTGAAAATAAATTAAAAATAATATTTTTCTTTCACAATTTTTGTTTTTGCATCGCATAAATTAAATTGATTTAAATCGAAAAATATAAGAGTTGCCCAATAACTGTTGCAGCTTGGCAGCAAATTATAAATATAAGTTATTTTTTCAAATATTCAAACTTCAATTTTTTCCCACTTTTAACTTTTATTTTTCAATACTCTCAACCTTGACTACTATCTAATTTTAAATTTTTAATAAATAAAAAATTATTGCAAACACCCTGTCCACTTTAATTTATTCCTCGAGTAGGAATTGGTATATGGCAGTTGCATTTGACTGATTAATAACCGGCATACTACATTTGCATATTGGTAGGGTTGTAAATTATTTGAATCGAGTTGAATATATCACTTTCAAATATATTTGTATTATTATCGAGTTTTAAAAATTGCGTCTGAATTTAATTTGATTATTTAATCTGATTGAGCTCAAATGAGCTTTAATTAATCAAATTTGTGTCGAACTCGAGTACTTTGATATTTTTAATTATATTTTATTATTGTCAGAGCTAGAAAGATTATAAAAAGAATAATTTTGTGAAATTTGATTTATTAAATTGAAGATTGAATTATAAATAGTATATTATTATATCTAAAAAATATTAAATAATTGTAGAAGTAGATGATTTTGAATCCGCCCTATTTCTGTGATGACTATCCAAACAATCCCCAAATTGCCGCATCATCTCCCACTCCCATTTCATTAAATAAGCGTCATTAATGAGACAGCAATAACTCTTTCAAACCCTTCCTCCATTAATGGCTCTCTCCCACTCATCTCCCTTCTTTACAATGTCACCTCCAACCCCTTCCATAACAACCCTGAACCCTTTCGCACCCGAGTATAACCCTATTCCTCCCGTAATCACTCCGACGCGCGCACAAGCCTTGCCGCCGTTCCTCCTCCCTCAGCAGTCGTCCACCGTCGTCCACCAACTCTGCACTCGCCCTGTGTCTTTTTTCACGTACTCATCAACTCACAGCGCACATGAGCCTTTTTACACTAATTACGCTACTTACTATGTCGTCCCTGAACTGCACTCAGTTGCTACGAACCCTTCACCACCACCACCACCGCCGCCGCCGCCGCCGCGAGCGGATGTTGGAATCCCATACGAGCAGCCGGTGAGAGGCCGCACCTGGCAAAGAAGAGGGTTTCGGGGAGGTAGAGGAAGAGGACGAGTGAACTCTTGGAGAAGTAGAGAGAATAATGGAGGAGGGTTAGAGTTAAAATTTGAAAGAAGGCCCAACGACAAAGAGAACGTGGGATTATGGAGCATGCAGAAAGAGGCAAACAGGCATAAAATCGTGCCTTTGAAACGCGAGGAAGAGAAAACCACAGTCATGATAAAGAATATTCCTTATGATTGCCCGTATTTGCTTATGCTCTCTAATCTTTTGTGGTTCTTTTGCTTCATATAATGATTTTTAGGTGTTTATAAATGGCGTTTGTGGGTAAAAACGCTTTTGAGTAGAGATTGGTTTGTTAAAATTTGGATTATTTTCTTCTATTACTTATATTTCCCAACACGCTTTTGATGTTTTCAGTCAAATACTAATAATTCCCACCTCTTTGCAGACGGCAGGAACTCATAAATCTCTTAGATGGTTTTTGCCTTGTGGAAAATGAGAAGGCACGCAATGAGAGCTCATCAAGAGAAGCAGCTCATGAGGAACATTTCACTTGTGCCTATGATTTTTTATACTTGCCAATTGATTTTAGGTATATATTTCAGTGCGTATCAAAACATGTTTAGGGTTTGTTGATGACTGATTCAATCATTCAATCTTGATGATCATATCAGGACTAGAAAGAGCAGAGGTTTTGCATTTGTCAACTTCACAGATGCAAGCACTGTGTGGAAGTTTTTCGACGCTTTTCATCTGAAAAATTGGGACTCTGTTGATCGCAAGAAATGGCCCAAAAAGATTGAGGTTGTCTGCGCCAAAATCCAGGTATGCACGTAGAAAACATGATACTATTAAAATTGTGCATGGAATTATAATGTATTCAGCAGTTAGTAATCATATATATAATTAATGAATAAACTAATCAATTATCATCATAATATTTGTATTTTTTGTATTCATAATTATATATGTTATTGATTATTAATAGTGTCCAATATAGTGACACTTTAACACCATTATATATATATATATTAGTCTTAAATATAATTTTGGTCTTGTAATTACTATGGTTAGTCCCGTAAGTTTTTATTTTTCATGATGTTTCGTTAAAATTGGCTGGAATTCTCATAGCCAATTTCATCACTTAATCTACCTGACATTGTAAAATTTTGAATATAAGGACTAAATTAATATTCTAGTAAGTTATGGGACGAAAATGCAAAATGTTATAATTACACGAATAAACATGCAATTAAATCTTATATATTATGCATGAATTGAAATTATTAATAGAGTGAAAACTTTGTTGTGAATAATAGGGGAAGGAAGCTCTGGTGAAGCACTTCTCAGAGTCTATATTTGAGTGTGAAAGCGATGAGTTTCTGCCGGTGGGGTTCAACCCGCCGAGAGATGGCTCCGGACAGGCCGTAAAGCTGAGCATTATTGGAAACCGGAGGGTGCAGGCGCCGGTGGCCTCTCCTCATTGGGAACCCCGCAACAATCATAAGGCCTAATTCCTAAACTCTGCAGGTGGCTGGCTAGCTACTAACTTTGCAATGATTTGGTGCACTGTCACATCGGAAATTTGAGTACCTGTTTCTTCCTTACCTCACAAACGCGACTTCTCTTGCTGTGTGGGTGACGTTTTTATATATCTTCAAGTTGGGAATTGGTATTTGCGAGTGCTGCCCTTTTCCCAGTTCAAGGTATAACTCTTAAATACCAAAGAACAATCAAGATTTATAGCTTATCTTCTTAGGTGAATAAGAGGTTTATAGGCATCATCATGATGATGATGTGTGTATTTAGGGTTTCTATATATATGAATCGAAATGAAGGGTGGATCTTGGCACCTGGATATGATGAAGCGTATCCATCCATGTAATGGGGACAGGTGGTGGGGTCCACCCCTCTGTGCTGACATAGATTAGGGTTTCGGATTTTTGGTTTGTGCATGTATCCTTGTATTGTAATCTCAAGTTGTAGCAGCAGCCAGCAGTAGCATATGATTGACTCTTATTTGTAATGTCATGTTGTAAGAATGTGAAGAACGAGGCTGCGTTGTTGGGGAGATTTGCAGAGTCTGTACGACGTCGTGCTTTGCCTTTTCATAGGCCTGTACTAGATATGTTTAGTTTAGTATAGATCTTTCCCCCCTAGTGTACAGTGGCAGCTCTGATTTTCTGGCCTAATTGCGGTAATTCTGTACGGTGAATGATTATCTCAAAGTTTGAATAGTGCGGTATTAGTGATGTGGGTAAATAGTTTCATATATATAAAAAAAAGGGATAATTATATTTATATTTTTTATTTATAATTTGTTTACATAAATTATTTTTTATTTTTTTGAAAATTTATACATATTATCTCTATTTTTTTAATTTATACACATGTAACACATCATCTCTATTTTGTTGTTGTTAGGGGTAGTTTTTATAATATTAGACAAAAGACATGAGTGGTTTGTGTAAATAGACTACAGATTAGGGGTATAAATATAATTAATTCAAAAAGAAAAATTACAAATATCTTATTTTTATTTAATATTTATTTACCTCTTATTCCTCTATTTTTATTCTC